>NW_015215763.1:0-11358 GCF_001447785.1 Gekko japonicus | reverse complement strand
ATATATATATTCAATAAATTAAATAAATGTGCTGGAGTACCAAATGAACCAGTCCTAAACTCCAGCTTGGTCTGTCCTTCCATCCAAAACTGTCTAGTCTGCTCCTTACTTAATGTCTGGTTCTTCTCCAGACAATCCTTTCTTAGTTGTCTGGTTATAAAAAGACACCTATGTAGATCAGGCATCAGTCACTCGCCTTCAGCTGTTGTCAGCTTGCTGGATACTGTACCATTAACTGTAGCTTACTTTAAATTTTGTGTCTTGACTTATGCCAGACATTTAACATACCACATTGCTTCATCCCACTGCATAGTAATGTGTTCTTAGTTCAAGATTGAAGAGCATCAGTCATTTTAAATGGCACAACAGTTATGGCACATTGACCTCAGGACACCTTCAGGCTAATATGTCACTGAGGGCTAAATACGGTAGCTTGTAAATAGCCTTGCCATATCAAGCTCTGATTAACAAAATAGTAGTTTTGTATGAAATACTATCTTGTTATTGCTGAAAGTTATTGCTAAAAGCAGAGGTTCTAGGTACCGCAGCTGAATCAGCATTCCAGGAGAAGTATGCCTCAGAGAACAAGACTAATTCTGTTTCCATGTTCTCAAACCAGAAATTATTGGCTAGAGAGGCCTTAGCAAAGATAGCATTGTCTACGTTCCCTTTCTATTGCTATTGTACTATGGTATAACCATTACCAAAGAAACTGCATGTTCAAATAATGATATACTTAAAACTGATAAAAAGTGATGTAGTTATCACGAATGTATAATTTTTGAATCAGATATTGCTGTGGGGTGACAATGCAACTGTGGCTATTCTCTTAGTGCACAGTGCTTCCTACCGACCTTTTTTTTTTTTTTACAGATGTTGCATACTCACCTGTACTAATTTAATTTGGTTTGAAATTATACATCTGTTTTCTTGGCTTGTTCAAATGGATTTATTTACATAGAAAGGTAGAACTTGCTGATTGGTGTGTGTTTCCCCCAAAGAATATTGTACCTTTGGTACCTTTTTTTAAACCTGTTCAACTGAAGAGAAACCTCAAACAATTTCTCCTAACAGGAGAGAGTTTTACTAGGAAGAAAACCCAACTTTATTTTTACACTTCAGCTTTACTCAAGTGTAAGAATGGAAAACAACAACTTCCACTTGATAAATGGCTAGAAAAGTTTGAACTTCCACTTGATAAACCTCAGTATTTAGTTCAAATGTATGTTCTTGGTTTACTGATCCATGTTGCCACTGCCATGTCAAAGCCCCAGTGAGTGATTTCAGAGGAAATCGGTAGATTGACATATTGTAATGGATCTGCTGACTCGCTAATGAGATACGGTGTTTCACCACCAGCCATTAGGAGGGTCTGTGATGCACAGTGAATAGGAAAAAGACATGACAGGGCAATTAAGTAGACAAGGAGGAGGAAGAGGACTGCAAAACTGTGCATGATAGAGAACAACAGGACAGGACTGAATGCCAAGTGGAGGTCGGACAGGATCAATCCAGACCCCCGGTCCTGGAAAGCTGAGCAGGCTGTTACAGTGGAGTTATAAAAAGGGCCAGAAGCAAAGAGACTGCCTAAAGCTGGCGGTACTGGGGCCTCAGAGTGGATCCTTGGGCCGATATAGTGCTGGGGCTGCTGGGTGCCATGGGAGCGGGTTCAAAGTCGGGCTATCCAGTGGTAGGGGGCTGGTTTGGGGCCCAGCGGGTAGCTCTTTAGTGTGTGGCTTACCCCCTTGGTTGTGCAACGGTTGGCCCAGCAAGCCTGGGTTTCCCTATTGATAGGCTAGGCTAGCCTGGTTTTGTCAGACCTCAGGAGCTAAGTAGGGTCAGCCCTGGTTGGTCTGGGGAGAAGGGCACTCCAAAGGACAAGGAGTCATTAATTAGAGGCTGGTTTCACTTTCACTGGCAGCCACTTTGTTTGGTAGGGAGCCATTTTGATTTCAATACTTCATGGTTCCAAAGAAAGGCACAGGGCAGTTTAAGGGGAAACAACCCGCCTCTAAGCCCCCACCCAAAAGGCCTGCCCCCACCCTGTCCTCTTTGGAGGATGAGGGTGAGGACATGGTTCAGCAAGCCATTTTGGACCGGCTACAAGCGTTGGAGCAGGCTAGAGGGGTGTCTATACGTTGCCCACTGGCAGCAGCAGGTGCGCCTGGGAGGAAGGAGACATGGTCTTCTTCCAACAAGCATTTCGAGGCTGAGGTTCTTACATGTTTGTCTTTTCTGGAGAACAGGCCTTCTTCTTCCTCAGGGAGCAGTGCCACGAGGGTACCGGCGATGGAGGCTGGCGCAAAGGACATGGCAGGAATCCCAGTGCAGCTGGGCACAACTGGGTCGGGGCCTTCTGGTCCTGGCCATTCGGCATCTGCAGGTAAGTCAGATGCTTTGCCTCCTACAGGAACGGCTTGGCCCTGGGGACCTTGGGGTGGCCAGTATGCACAGAACTCAGGGGCACCAGGCCAGGTGGCCACGGTGAGAGGGCAGGTGCCAGGGCAGTTGTGGGGCTCTTTGGCCTTGCTGGGCAGCCCTCAAGAGGGTGCCCCCCTATTTTGGGGGCAGCCCCCTGCTGCTTGCCCATATGGGTAGGTTTACCCTGGTCAAAGTAGTGCCTACTACAGCCCTACCCTTTGGGGATCTGGCACTTCCCCTAGGAGATCATTTGCTTCCAGCCACCAGGGAGAAGATCTGCAGAGGTGATTACGTGGATCTCTTTTCCCTCCTTTCTTGGGTGCTGGGGGAAAAAGGAGGAGGATATGGATGATAAAGACAAAGAAAAGCTGAAAAAGATGAGGCTTAATAGAACCTGGGCTAATTGGGTAGCAGGTTTCTTGGTTTATGCAGGAGTGATTTCCAGGGCTCAACCATGGAGGGCAGCATCGTTATTTCAATATTATATACAAGGATTATACTGGGTTCAACCGCCCTGCCTGGCTAGAATACGATGAGGAGTTCAGGATGAGGGTTGCCATGAACCCCTCTCTTCACTGGGATCAGGTGCATCCACATTTATGGCTGCAAGTGGTGTCTCCGTGTAGGCCAAACTTGGGTGACTGGTCACACAGTGGCCATCAGGTTCTCTCAGCTCTCAGCTGCATCCAATACCCGCAGTTCTGCGGGGCAGGCGGTTCAACCCTGCCATCTCTGCTGGGAATTCGGCTCACAAGGGGCGTGGAATAGGAAATCATGCTAGTATAGGCATGAATGCTCGCTCTGCAGTGGCCCACACCCATTCTCTAGCTGCTTCCGAGTGAACCCCCGGAAGGGACGCTGTAAACCTGAAGGGGGTGGGCCTGAACAGCTTGCTGGTAAAGGGACCCAGTCCTATAAAGCTGAGGGCTCTTGAGGAGCTGCTGTGATGGTACCCCAGGCGAGCAGATGCATTGTATTTGTTACATGGGTTTCATTTAGCTTTTCTTATTCCTTGCCAGGGTGCTAGGACTCCTTTCAGAGCCCCTAATTTGCTTTCAGTTCAGGGCACGGAGCAGATTGTCAAGGGTATTTATTTATTTATTTATTATATTTATACCCTGCCCATCTTGCGAACAGGCTCAGGGCGGCTAACAAAGCAGTAGAATGTACCTAATTGGCATAACCATAAAAATATTAAAACTACATAAAACACATACTAATTCATGACAAAAATTAACAATTAGCAGTAAAGTGTTTGCAGTACTGAAGATTATGGCGTGCTTCCAGATCTAAATCCGCGTTGTTCATCTAATCATCGTCCCTGGCACCGATGGGCCTAGCGATACAACTGGGCCAGACCTAGGATCCAGACGTTCAATAGGATCATTGATGGTAATAGTAGTGGCGGCTCCTATTTAAAAGCCTGGCGAAAGAGCTCTGTCTCACAGGCCCTGCGGAACTGTAAAAGGTCCCACAGGGCCCTGATCTCCTCTGGGAGCTCGTTCCACCAGTAGGGAGCCGCCACAGAAAAGGCTCTGGTCCTGGTCCTGGTGAGCCTTGCATCCTTGGGGCCTGGAATAGTCAATCGATGTTGGGCCCTTTACCGTAGTGCCCTCTGGGGTGCATATGGGGAAAGGTAGGTTGGTCCGTGGTCATGTAGGGCTTTAAAGGTAAGCACCAGCACCTTGAAATGAATCCAGTATGCTATTTGTATATATGGGGAGAAGGCACTGAAGTGACTATAGCTGTCCTTTTCCAGCAGCCATGACAGCAGGGACAACTACAGTTTTAATTCTGTGGAATCAACAAAGAAGCAATGTCTTCCAATGGGCTGATCTCAACAAAACTTTCCTTTATTGTCCAAATAAGTATGCATAGAAGAAATGTGATGGACAGGTACGAAATGATTACTAATTCCATAATCTCAGGAACAGACACTGTGATGCTTCCAAAACATCAAGTTATAATAAAGAAAGGGTAAATATGCTTACTTGTTCTCCTGTTGCAACACCGATTCCTAGTGGGGCCAAAGCCTAAAACAAAAGAAAGTTCATAAAAGTGCACAATTTTCTGAGTTTTCCCCAATGCAGCTATTTACTATAGAAAGCCAAAACATTATGTTTCCATGACTATTACATGATTAGCAGAAAACTGAAGGAAAACTAATTAAGTGTTAGCAGGGGTTGTTCCCCCCCATTTAACCAATTAGGTGTGAACAGTTACATAAGTGGGTGTGCACTGCCATCAAGAACACACTTGAATCACATTCACAACTCGTTATTTATGCACACAAAACTCCCACTGAAATCACTGAAGCTTAACCATGCTGAACTCCATGTTGGACTCTGGCCACAAGGTACGTGCGAGACCACTGGAGTCCTAATAAGTTTTGATGACAAATCCTTGGCTAGTGTAATATTTCTAATATAATTTGAACTTTTAATCCAAGCACATTAAAAAATGGGTGAGTCACATACATTTTGGGGTCTTTGCTGGTTGGCCTGAACACGCCAGTATTACTCTTTCAGCTTTTATTGAAGCCTTTCAAAAATATGTTACTAATTTAAATTTAATGGAATACATGCCACGTATGTGACAGGATTCTGTGGAAAGCCTACTTTAATTACTTCTGACAACTCATTCAGCCTGAGCACTGAGCTCTCTTAAGGATCACCCCGTCATCCACAAATCATCCTAGTTCTCTAGTGTATAGCAACTCTGCCATCATACTGAGACAAAAACAAGCCCTCTAACCTTAGAAATGGTTGCGTGCCCAAGAATATCATCAGGGGAAGTTGGTTCCTCGATCCATAGCGGTTGGAATTCAGCTAGTTTAGTAACACACTCTATGGCTTCTTCCACTTCCCATCGTTGGTTAGCATCCAGCATCTGAGAATAGTTACAGATTGAATCTATTCTGTGATGCTATTGTGTGCATTGCTATAACAACCATAATGTTGATTTGAGAAAGATGGAAAGCATCAAGAACATGAGCCAGGTTCTTATGAGGCAGTCTAGCATCGTACTGCTGAGTTGCTAAACAATCTGATAATGTAGTATCTGCTAGCCAATAGTTGCTAAAATCCATTAAAATAAGGAAGAAAAATGCAATCAACTGTAAGAAACATATTAGTAAGCCAAGCCTCTAATATGTTGTGCCATATAAAGGACTCCTGTTAGCCTGTTATAAAAGCTGAAAAATGACTTCCGGTTTCAGCACTCGCCATGGCGGTCGCTCTCCTGGACCTCCAGGAGACGATCTCCAGAACCCGTGGCTACGAGGGGTTGCGATTGTCCGCACTCCCCATGGAATCCTTGTGAGGGGTTCCAAGCCATTGGGCGCTAGATGGCTGCTCCTCCGGCAACAAAGTTTGCGAGGGGGGGGCATCCATGCCCTGATGGTCCTGCTATGGAGTTTCCAGATGGAACTAGAAGCACACACCGGCTCAAGCACCGGGTGATCTAGCAACTTTGCAACTTAAGCGACATGGAAAGCATATACCCATTGAACTGTGAGTTAAGGTGAAGTGAGAACATCGAAAAGAGCCAGTGGGGATATTGGGGGTAAAAATTGAAACATTAATGGAACTGATGACATGTCAATATTTTCATGAAAAATAAAATTGTGTTCTAAAAAAAAAAAAAAGAACCACCCCATGGGAAGCAAGGGGGGAGGGGACTCCCCTCCAATAAGACAAACTGAAAGCGAACTCAATCATAAAGGCGGGGGGCAGGCTTTTAAAGTGAAACAGACTGAATTAAAAGATTTCTAAGAACTTACCAAGCGTAACTGAGATCTTCAGAGACTGTGATAACTTTTGATAAAAAGTAAACAATTCCTCAAAAATGGCGCCTCCCTTGAAGAAAGATGAGAAGGAGAAGATAATGAAAGCTAAGCTCACCGGAAGTGCCAGCCCAGCAAGTGTTGTGCCCAGACAAGACACAAACACAGACCTTCAAAGGATATTAAGTGAGGCATTGCGCCCTCTACTGGAACAAGTGATGGAAATAAATCAAAATCTGGAAACACAGCAAGCTAAAATCAACGAGACTGTAAAAAAAATGATCAAACAGACTTGCAACTTGAAGTAGACACCAACACCAAAAAGCTGGGGGGAAAATGCAGACAATGGAGAAGAAGCAACAAATAGACGAGTCACAACTACTACAGCTACAAATGGAAAAGGCAAGCTATGTCCTAAGATTCCAGGGAATTCCTGAAGAAAAAGAGGGAAATCTCACTAAGCTAATGTGCGAAGCATTGGAACAAATGGCAGAAATTGAAGCCAATACTTTACAAAATGACATTGATATGGTCTATAGATCATATACAGAATACATAAGGAATAACAATCTGCCAGGAGAAGTGATGGTGAGATTCTCCAGAAGAAATGTCAGAGATAAAATTATTAAAGCGGCCAATGGAGTTACCCTGAAAATCAAGGGCAAATACATTAAGGTGTAAAAGGACATACCAATTGACATAAGGAAGAAAAGGCGTAAATATAAAGACTTGGTCACATTCTTACAAAAAAAAACAAATTGTCTACAGATGGATTTTTTCTGAAGGGGTCATCTTTAAGTTTGCAAACGGAAAAGAAAAAATTGACACCCTGGAAAAGGCAAATTTCTGCACCTGCATAGTTGTCCAACAGATGGAAAAGAAGAAGAAGACAAAGGCAGTCCTGAGAAGGAAGATGGAGAAAAAGCAAAACAGTTTTGGGTTGAGATTCATGCGGAAATGGAAAAGATTGTGGAATGTAATTTTAAGAAAGAACCAGAAATTTTACTTTTGGGACTTAAAATGGAAGAAGTTAATATGGCAAAAAGGACATTGATGTGGTATATGATCACAACTGCCAGAATGACATATGTGCAGTGTTAGAAACAAGATAAGGTTCCTGAAGTCAGTGACTGGATTAAGAAATTACTTTTCATGGTTGAAATGGACAAAATGACAAGGAAACTTAATAATTTGGAAGCAGAAGATTTTTTTGCAGACTGGAAAGACTTTAAAGAATACTTGGAAAAGTACTGGGATGTAAGAGACAATTTACTTTGCTTCGATAATTACTAAAGGTTAATGGAGATTTAAAAATAGTTAAAGATACAAGGATAAAAAATGGAGGGATAAGTTACCTATAGATCGATGTAATAAAAAAAAGGGAGGAAGAAAGAATATTTAAGAAATGCACAGGAGGTTGGAGCACTGTGGGAAGCTGAGTGGGGGGGGAAGGGAGGAGGGTAGGATGTAGAAATATATAAGTTTTGATGTATGTTGGAATTTGTTTATTATATCCTAATAAAATGTTTTTGTTTTTCTTTAATTGACACCCTGGAAAATCAAATGAATTTCTGCACCTGCATAGTTGTCCAACAGATGGAAAAGAAGAAGAAGACAAAGGCAGTCCTGAGAAGGAAGATGGAGATGGAGTAGAGTCATCTTCCAGTGAAGAATCAGACTCAAATTTAGGGGCTGCAGCCCCAAAACGAGGCTACAGGTTGAGGAAGCCAAGAGATTAAAAAATGATTTATTATAACTCTGAAGTTTAAAGAATGTTTAAAATAAGATCTCTTAGACTCTTTAAAAAGTCATACTAGATGTTCAAGGAAGTTTGAAAGATTATGAACATGTTCAATGAATTTATATGACTATTTAGCTATATAAGCTTGTAATCTTGTTAAAGCAGTTTGCATGACACCCATTTTTGGGTTTTTAGAGGTTTCTTTACTTTATCCTATAGTGTGTAGTCCTTTTCCCTTTTTTTCATGTATTGTTTAGTTTTAGAAAATGCAATAAAAAATCCCCTTTGGGGGGCCAAAAAAAAGACAATGTCAAATATTTAACATCTAAGAAAATAGGAGAATTATTTTGTGCAGCAGATCTTAAAAGGAAAAAATGGTGTGGCTATTTACCCCAAAGAACATTTGTGTCCAGAACTAGTTTACACAGCTGATAATGGAAGAGTAGTTGCAATTACTATTACAAGACAAAATTAAAAAAACCTTTAATTGTAAATATTTATGCCCCTAATCAAAACCAAGAAATTATTTAAAATCAGTCCATAATCTTGTTAAAGCAGTTTGCATGACACCCATTTTTGGGTTTTTAGAGGTTTCTTTACTTTATCCTATAGTGTGTAGTCCTTTTCCCTTTTTTTCATGTATTGTTTAGTTTTAGAAAATGCAATAAAAAATCCCCTTTGGGGGGCCAAAAAAAAGACAATGTCAAATATTTAACATCTAAGAAAATAGGAGAATTATTTTGTGCAGCAGATCTTAAAAGGAAAAAATGGTGTGGCTATTTACCCCAAAGAACATTTGTGTCCAGAACTAGATTACACAGCTGATAATGGAAGAGTAGTTGCAATTACTATTACAAGACAAAATTAAAAAAAACCTTTAATTGTAAATATTTATGCCCCTAATCAAAACCAAGAAATTATTTAAAATCAGTCCAAGAAATGTTGGTTAACCAAAAATGTGAAGAGATATGCATTATTGGGGATTATAATGCAGTAGATGAGGCAAAAGTAGATAGAAAGAATCAGTCAAAAAGAAAAAGATCGGGAAATACCCTTCCAAAAACCTTCTATGAAATAGTGGAAAAACAAACTTTAATAGATGCATAGAGGGTCAGAAATTTTAACAAGAGGGACTATACTTACTATTCAGCTAGACATAACTCTTGGTCACGGATAGACATGGCGTGGATCTCAACATCTATGGTTAATGAAATAATAGAGATGGAGATACTACCAAAAACATTTGCAGACCACAGTCCACTGATGCTAACATTACAGGGATCACAGAAAAAGATAAGATGGTTTATTAATAAGTACTTACTATATGACAAACAATTTATAAATAAATCTAAAATAGAAATTTAAGAATTCTTTAAAAGAAATATCCAACCTGCTGTCTCAATCCAAACAGTATGGGATACATTTAAAGCCTTTATTAGGTTTATCAACCAAGATGCTTGAGGGGGGGGGGGAACAAAAGAAAACACAATATAATAATTTGGGAAAGAAAATTAAAAGGGAAGAAGAAAATACGAGGAAAAAAGATACAGAGGAAACAAAATTAAACTTAAGACTATTACAACACCAAATATATTTAATACTAACATAAGAAATAGCAAAAAAAATCTGGAATATACTAAACATTTCTATTTTGAGAATGCAAATAAACCATCCAGATGGTTATTCTACAAATTAAGAAAAGGAAAGGAAACAAAGATAATTAAAACCTTGAGGAATGAAAAAGGAGAAGAAAAATTGAATATATAAGAATTGAAAACCATAACAGAAAACTTCTATAAAAATTGTATGAACAAGAGACACAAAACCCACAGATAGTGAAAGAATACCTATTTAAATAGAATACAAAAAAAATGATGAAAAACAAAAATCAATATTAAATGAACCGGTCACGATCTGAGAAATTATAGAAGCAATAAAAAGGCAAAAAAGAAATAAAACGCCAGGACCGAATGGGCTGCCTACTGAAATCTATCAAAGATTTGAAGACCAAGTAATGCTACCATTAAAAGATCTGCTTCAGAACATAATAAGAAAAGAAAGGCTACCGGAATCCTGGAACCATGCTTTGATTACTTTGATCCATAAACCGAATACAGACGAAAAAGATATCAAGAATTACAGACCAATATCATTGTTAAACGCAAATTATAAAATATTTGCATCCATAATAGCCACCTGACTGAAAAAAGTCTTAATGCAAATCATACACCAAGATCAAGCAGGTTTCCTCCCAAAAAAACAAATTAAAAATAATGTTCGGATAATTCTTAATGTATTAGAGTACTACGAGTTACACCCAGAAAAACAAATGGTGTTGATGTTTCTTGACGCCAAAAAAGCTTTTGACAACGTGAGCTGAGAATTTATGTTACAAAAATTAAAGATTTGGGATTGTGGAGCAAACTTCCATTCTATGATTAAAGCAATATATACTAACCAGTGGGCTAAAGTAACAATTAATGGGGATATGACACAAAATATTAGTATATGAAAGGGTACAAGACAAGGGTGCCCATTATCACCCCTGCTACTTATATCTACTTACACTAGAGACGTTAAATGAATTAGTCCGACAAAATAAACAGGTAAAAAGTCTCAAGGTAAAAGAAGAAGAATTCAAGTTACAAGCCTTTGCAGATGACTTGGTTTTCATATTAGAAGATCCAATCCTTTCCATACCTTATCTTATAGAAACCATACAAGAATATGGTCAAGTGGCAGGCCTTAAAATCAATCTAAAGAAAATAAATATAATAACTAAAAACTGCACACAGAAACAAAAGGATCAATTACAAAAAAAAATGGCAATGGAAATAGTAAAAAAGGCAAAATATTTAGGTATAATAATAACCAACAGAAACAATATGTTGATAGAAGATAACTATATAAAATTGCTGAACAAGATCAAGAAAGACATACAAAGATGGAAAGAAATCAATTTGTCGTTCATGGGAAAAATAGCAACATTAAAAATGAATATCCTCCCTAGATTTCTTTTTTTGGCACAGAATATACCCATCTTTAGAACAACAAATTATTTCAATGATCTTGATAAAATATGTAAGCAATTAATTTGGATAAAGAAAACAGCAAGAATTAAATGGAAATCACTACAGGATAAAAAAGAAACAGGAGGATTGGGTATACTAAATTGGAGTCTATATTATAAGGCAGTAGCAATAGAGTGGATAAAAGAATGGGTAACTCTAGAAAATAGAAGACTCCTATGCTTAGAAGGAAGTAATCTATTAATGGGCTGGCACACATACATATAGTATGGAAAGGAAAGAATCCATACTAATTTTAAACAACATACTATAAGAGGTGTGTTGATAAAAACATGGAGAGAGATAAGGGAACAATTAAAACCTACATTACTTACCAAAGATAA
>NW_015215762.1:0-47160 GCF_001447785.1 Gekko japonicus | reverse complement strand
TCCTGGAGAAGTTGGCATAACAGATCACAGGTTATGATATTGATAAAACTCCGGAGACAGTATTACTAGATTTGAAAAAAGGAAATAAGATCCCACCTATTCGGCAAGAACTCATCTCCCTTCTTTTGCTGGCTGCCAAGTCGGTTATAGCGGCCAGTTGGAAGGAGACCACCCCAATAGCTTTAAACAGATGGTTTGGTAAGATCTGGAAAATACTAACCATGGAAAAAATAACGGATTCTATTCAAATCAGTGACACTGATGATGCACAAAGTAGCAAACTGCTTAAATGGCTGCCTTTCATTGAATATGTGGTCAAGCAATCTCCCTCATTAAAATCATCTATTCCTAACAACTACCGTGATATACTTACCTTTTTGTAATGACCCATTGTAGAGTAATACTCCTTGCATGCACTATATGAGATTCACAGCTGTTATGCATACTTACCATGTTTCTATTATTATTGTATTGTTATTGGTTACCCAAGTTGTATGTTAATGTTGTTTCTTTGTTTTTGTTAAATGTAACATCTTTGATTACAATAAAAGTTTATTTTTTTAAAAAAAAAAGACTCACTTACTGCCTTGGACCTGTCACTAAATCTCACTTCAACCAACCTCAGGGGGCTGTTCTAAAATAGTAGGACATAATGTGTACTGAGCTCCTTGGTAGGTTACGAATAACTATTTTGTGTATCCTTTCTTTTTTTTAAAAAAAAAAATCTTGTTATGCTACCATACAAACTAGATGTTTCACTCTTCTTGAACTGATAAGTTTTCAGATGCTTGTATATCCGGTAACAAAACTGTACATTTTTCTTGCATTTACAGTTTATACATATTAAACATAAAGCATCAGAAATGTTGAAAATGTGATGGATATTGAATCCACAATTTTAACAATAAATTCCCAGGTTCTATCAAATATCTACATATAGTCACTTGAAAACCATTAAAACATGGCCATTTTTAATGGAAGTGGTTATAACTGGCATCAATATTTACATACATTTGTTGTAGAATAATGAAAAGTTTAGTGATGACTACTGTCCATGCGCCCAAGAGGATCTTAACATGTCACAGTCAGACATGTATCCTCTACAATGTATGGCTTGTAATTTCCTACACAAGTGGTCTAAGATTATTGTTTGACTGAGCCTTAATCTGACATATTGGACTGCTATATTTAGGAACCACCTCTTCTTGGTAACTAGTTTAAAAATCATTGAGAGTCTAACTGTTCATCAGGGAGCATCTTGTATTTTGATTTGAGTCGCCTGCTTTTTGTTTCCTGTTAATCCAAATTATCTTAATTTTGGCTTCCAACTGACTTTTGAAGCTGAGCAAGAAAAGCCAAGCAGGAGGCAAGGAATCAGCTTGTTATGTAACCATTAGCCATTCAACTAGCTCCAGAAAGTACAGACACACTTTTGTATATTGAGTGCTTGATTGGGCTTTCCCACTGCTACAAACAAGCAGCAAATCAATACAGCCACACTCTTGCAAGACATTTAACTGGAGGTTTAAAACCAGGCTATTATAAACTAAATAGGTATCTACCAAACAATGGGAATATATAGAAGGAACTGTGAACATAAAGATGGCCTGTTACTGAGTGGATGGCCTAATTTCTCTTGTCTTCTCCTGCCTGGCATTGCCTGGTTCTTCTTCTTCAGGGTCCCCTTTTCGTCTCCTTCCTCCATTAGTGGCCTTGCCTCTGTCTTCCTCAACTGCCCCTTCTGTCATGTCTCCATTGCTTACATTGCCCTTTTTCTGGACCCATGCATCCTTATCTTTTCATGAAGCCCCACCTTATTTGGCCAAATTCCTTAACATTTGGCTCTGCTATAATTGTATCTTTCCCTTTTCTAGGTTTTGCCTAAATGGGTGCTTTCTGTGCTAAAAAGCCTTCCATTCCCAAATGGTTGGTCATGATTTATTTAAATTTGCCAGACTCTGTTATCTCTTGCTTGAACACCAACACCATCCTTCCAAAAATGCCACCATGAGAGGAAAAGACAGTGCCTTCACTTTGTTGTGGCTTCAAACACTTCAGACATTTTTACATATCTGAATTTGACTTATTATGTGGCATCTTCATAAGGCTAAAGAGACTGCTTCCTATATTCACCCTCAAGTTGATTTAATTAGTGTGCCTCTATTCTTCTCTCAAGAGGTATTTCAGGGCATAAGATTATGATGTAGGACTCAACACTGAGGTCAAAAAGACAGCAATTAATCAGTACTTTACATACCAAAATGGAAGATTCCGGAGTTACACGTACCAACAAATCATTCTCTCCAACCTGGAAACTGGCCCCCAATGCCAGACAGATTGGAGTGTGTCATTAACGAAAGCACTCTGACCATGAGCACAGTGTTTGCACTCTTGGCAATCACAACAGTGACTATTCTTGGTTCAAATTTATTTTGATCCTCCCCAAAGGTCTTATTTTTCTGTAGGGAGAGGTTGAGGCTTAAGATTGCTGGGACATTATGCCCCCATAGGCCCTTTTGCCTTCTGCAGTGAAGTAGTTGGATCATGAAGAAGATTTTGACTAATGGAATGGGATTGCTTATTCTCCCTTCCACTACCGTTCTCTGAGTCCCCTTCATGCATTTCCTTGTAGTTTCTTGTTCCCCAGGAGTAGCATTTGGAGGAACATCTTGGGCTGCAGTGGGAAGGGGTTGCAATTGATGCAACATACCATTTTTAGCATAGGATCTAACTGTGATATGTCTTTAGAAGGTAGTTGTAGTGTGCATCCATTCCTTTTTTTCCCTCTGTTGTGTTTTTTTTCCTTTAGAAGTGCCACAAAATGTAACACACATTGGTAGCCAAATTGCCTTGAATTCTTAATTAATATTGGGGAAGTTATGATTATTAATTGGCAATAGGCAAATTAGGGAGCAAACACCGTTGTATACAGAAGTCCCGCCTTTACTGTAGTTACCAGAACAGACATGGAGACTGTAATTGGTAAAATATAATGGTTTTTTACTGAAGGAAATATGTCATTCAGACAATACACAAACACGCACACACTTATACAGATTCTAAGAAATAAAGATAGATTATAAGCACATTTGTATTAGCAAGACATTCATTGGTTGAGCAATAGTTACCTGTCCTCGTTGATTGAGCCGTTCCAATTTATTAATTGTTTTAACTTGGTTGTTTATGCCATTTTAATGTTGTTAGCCATCTTGAGCCAGATACCTGGAAAGGCGGGATATAAATATAAACAATAAATAAATATTAATAAATAAATAAAGAATGGAGGGGTTAAGAATAGAAAATGGGAAACATGTGTTCTGAACCGGCAGAACCATGTGGACTCTAGCTGCAGATCTAGAGTTTAACGATGGAGGTAGGGTAGTAGGATAGCAAGCTGGACAGAAGAGGGTTAAAGCTTCGATAGGGGTCATGGAGGGGGGGAGAGAGAGACCATGTGGTCAGGTAGCACCTTTTATAATGTGGGGGGGCAGGCTAGGCTGGCCACACACCCCTGTGACACCTCCTGTTAGTCCGTCCCATAAAACATACTATTGGTAGAAAGGAAAGGGGGAGGAGAGCCAGGGGTTGGTCAATGTTGAGAGCTAGTAACTTAATCTGGGGACTGGCACCTGGATGAAGAGTGATTGAATCATCGGGCAAGGGCTATTGTCTCTTGATGGCCCTAGCCGGGTCATTGATGGGCGAACAATTAGTTGCCAAGCAACTGCAGGGAGAGTCTCTTGAGTATGTGCAGAGTTGTAGGTAGCTGGAGGAGGGGGAAAGGGGTTGCCTATGTGTGTCAAGTAGAGCTCCTAATGGCGTTTGGAGCTTTCTGTCCTCGTGCTTGGGCATGGCATGGTGTTATGCAGAGAAAGGAACTGGTCCATCTCACATCAGGTAAGAGGGCAGGTAACCTTGAAGAGCCATTGGAACATCAACGCAAAGGAAGGTTTTTCTTCTTTCAGGTGTGCAGTCTCAACTGGCATCATATTGGGTCACCTTGCTGTACAGTCCCTTAATCATATCTTTTCATAATCCATTGTTATAACTGATGAGTTATAGTTCATAAGCGCACATTAAGTGCCTAGCTGGGCAACAACATACATATTTTATATACTTTTAGTTAGGCACTAAACCACAGTTACCAAAGTGCCATACTAGCCCCCTTAATAGTAGGATTAGAAAACAGATGAAAAATGGTACCTAGCAACAGGGACAATCACAACCTTTGTTACTGTAATTGGATAGATATTGCTAAGTTTCTATTTGCAGTTTCCCCCACTTAGCAGATGGGGCAGCAAAACTGTACAGGCACATCAAGTCTGCTAATGCACATGCACCGCAGAATGAAGATATGAGATGCTATATATTCATTAACCTAGGCGTATTAAAAGACTGATCTGCAGAAATCTATTGAACATCTCCTTAACATTTTGTCTTTGGAAAGGATTAATTCTAAAGAGCATTCTACTGAAGGCCGCCTATGTGTGTCAAATACAGCTTAGCTCAAAACTCAGTGCTGTTAAGGTGGTCATGACTCACCTTTCATTGCTTGCCCTGAAGCAGTGTTGAGAGGTGCTGAGCTTCATTCACTTCTCCCCACACTATACAGTAACTAGGATTCAGATGCTACTGCCTAGCAACAAGGGACCCCCCACACACACACATACAAACTTCACTAGCCATAGCAGTTGATGGGTGGCTGGCTTGAATGAATTCCCTTCATACTTAAATGCAATAGAGCCCTCATAATATTTACCTGTCCAGATTAGAGTAACCTATGGACTTCCTACCAACCTAATTATAGTCTCACTAGTTCTTGGTTAATGTTGTTGTACAACTTTAGGCCTATTTAACTAAGAACTGTTGCAGAACTAACTTCTGAGGGAAAGCTGACAAGAGCTGGAGAATCCTGGTTTGCACAGATTCACGCCAAAGTGATGGTACAGTAAATTATTAGGAAAATATTGGCAGGAGAGGCTAAGAACTTGAAAATGAGAGTAGGTCAGTAAAGAAGGGCCATGTGAGGAAACTTGGGTCCTGAGGGAAGCAGGTATGATGGACCCCTGCTGCTTCTTCTCTGTGAGGCAGATTTTCCCACCAAAACACTGTTCCCCACTCTGACTGAGCAGCCTCTTCATAGCATTTTTTTTTTAATAAACAAGTTTTATTTATCTTGCTTAGATCTGTAATTGATGGATGTAGTTTCCCTTAAAAGGGAAAACCAACCCAAAAACATACTGATGCTTTTCAACAGACAGCAATTTAAAAGGGCGGCAGCAGTGATTCGAGATTTCTTAAAACCTTCAGAATGCAGAAAAGAAAGAACATGTGACCAAGTGTTATGAATATCCACTAATTTTCATCAGTACCTGCATAAGTTATTTAGGTGATAATACAGCAAGATCAAGTATTAGCGACAGACAATGTGCAAGTCATAAGGAAAGATAAAGAATACCAATCCTTACAAGCAGTGTTCCCTCTAAGCTGAGTTAGTGTGAACTAGCTCACAGTTTTTTAGCCTCCGGCTCATACATTTTTGTCTTAGCTCAGAAAGGATGGCTCCAGAGCGAACTAATTTATGCAGTGGCCAAATCTCTCATTCACAACTTTAATGTCAGTAGCTCACAAAGTAGAATTTTTGCTCACATGACTCCACAGCTTAGAGGGAGCATTGCTTATAAGTGTCATTGCTATCCAAGAAATGTGTTCGGGAGAGAGCTCTAACACTTCACACTGGAATTCATAGCATATTTGAATTACAGAATTATAACTTTCTGTGTGTACCACCCTGTGATAGAGAAGTTATTTGGCTTTGCCAAGACCAGAGATTTATTTTAACTCAGCAGGAGCCCTCTTATAAATCCCTTTAGAAATGGCACTTGACATGAAGTAAAGGTCAAACAGAAAGAATGGTTTTATTGAACAGGCACAGTGGGATTAGGGATAGGGCAGGGGATGAGAAATTGAGGTAATTGTTGTTGTTTAAACAAATTAGAATATTTTGAACAGGCAACAGAGTATAGTTGAAGCTTATATTCTTAGAGACTTAGTGAGAGGTTTGTTTGTCTTGGAGATTTCTTTCAGCAACAATGTGTCTTAATAAAGTTTCATAAAATTATCTTAGTTCCCTGGAAGTCAGTACTTTCTTTCTGTATTTAAATACTTCCCTTGTGGGATTACAATTTTCCTTTTTTACTCTTGAGGAGTCCAAGACCATTTCCCTTTTCACACAAATCTGTTGTCTCTTCTGAATTGAATCCTCTAAATAACTAAGTAAGAAATATCCTCTTACTGGGAGCAATAATCCTTTTTCTGTTTGGCTAGACTGGCAGTTGTCAACCCCCTTTCCAGTCTCTTCTGACAAACCTAATCCCCAGTTCTGGAGACTGTGAATAAACAGAATTCAGCTAAGGCTGACACTTGGACTTTTAAGTTCTGATTTCTGAACTTTTCCTCAAATGTGTTGGTACACAGTAAGAGCAAAGAGTTTTTCTCCCTTCACTTCCCAAGTGACTTGTCTGGTTCCCTCAGACTGACACACTCACTCCTCCTGACTGGCTGTTGCAAAGCCAAAGTCCAAATGACAACTCACTTCCTCTGACAAGACTGACGAGACATTTGAAAGATCTCCTCAGATCTCCTCAGCTGGTGCTGACCAATCGGGGGGGGGGGGTGCATGCAGGCAGCACCCAGGATTTGGGGTGGGGAGGCAAAGCAGGATGCTGGCTGCTGCTCCAGGCCTGGCAGTGACAGTCACCAGCAGCCACTGAGGGTTTGGCCGTGTAGGACGCTGGCAGCCACAGCAGGCCTAGTCACAGCACAGGATCCTGGCAGCTGGTTGCTACAGCAGCAGACACTAGCAGCCACTCTGTGTCTGAGCGCCTCCATAGTGGACACCAGCAGCCTCTGCAGGCTGGGTGCGAAGGCAGCAACTGCATTGTGCTGGGCTCAGAGTTGGCTGTGGGGCCTGGAGTCTCACCAGCTCAGCAATGGAGGGGGGATATGGGGTTCCCCCCTGTGAGTTTCACGGGTCCTCCCTTGTATATAGCATAACATAAATTTATTTAGTTGTATGGTATGTTAAACCCATATGTGGAAAAAAATCCACTTGATTTGATCAAATACTTTTCCCAGCAACAATAATATGTCTACCTAGTCTGTATATCTACAATAGCCACTAATGTTCTTCTTACATTGATTACCTGCTTTTCAGGAGCAAACCTGTGTGGGAGATCTGTGATTGGACCTTATTTATTTTTTCAATGAATAGACTACCTTGCTTGGTTAGAGTGACAACATTAGGAAGAGATTAGGGGCCCCCTGCCATTTTCCCACTTAAAACTACCACCATCACTACACGCTGTTACTGGGCAATGAAGTAAAAAATACAGGTATTTTCATATTCTGCAGTGTTTGCAATAAAGAAGTTTTGACTTATTTTGCCTATTTTTCAGTTTTATGATTCCTTTCACATTGCCTCTTCAAATGATCATTTATATACATTTCTACGTACTCTGCAGTATTTCTTTTCTATAACATTTAAACTTTGTTTAATTTTTTTTTTCTATCCTTTCTCCAGGCTTGTATGGTGTCTATACAAAATCTTTAATTTCCTGGTGGGAAAACACTTCAGAATCTCTTGTCTATTTTTTGTAGCTCTTGCTTCTATAGTTCAGACCTTAAAATAGTCATGAACTGTACAGATTGTTCTCTCCTTTTCATACTCTAAATGCATCAGTATTACCTCTTAGAGTTTAGACAGCAGTTTAACTATATGACCTACTTACTTCATAACTATATCTCAAATATTACATTCCCAATATGTAATTATTCATTACATAAGTCTCTAGATGAACATAAGTCTCTAGGTGAACAAGATAACAGGTTAGTTAATTCCACCAAAATAACTCTTTTAGACAACTGAAAAGAATATTTTTACTTATGACTGTCTGTGTAAGTATAACAACAGATATATGGCAGCTGGATAAACTGTCTATTATCCAATATTAACTAGTGCTGGAAGACCTGGTTATTATGTTGCCCTGCAAGGAGCTTATAATGCTCTTATGGACTATTGAGCCATAACCAATAGCTGGACTGTGCAATGAGTGTGCCAGAGAAATGGACTATAGAGTGACCACAAGCTGATGCCAACTGCCTGGACTGTGAACACGTGCCCAGATGAGGTAAGCCACCTCCTGAGATGATGTGCCATACCAAGAATGGCTCCACAGGTTACCTGTCACCTCACCTGCAATGCAGCAGAGATGAGCCAAGCACCCTGGCCACAGACAGCACACAGATGCCCGTCCTAGCATGCCGTAGAAGGATGCCATGCCATGTGAGAAGACCTGAGAATCCATGCAGAGACTCCATGGACAGAAACCTCTGCTAGCACGCAGGCACACACACCCCACCTTCTCCATGCTGCCCAGGATGACAAAAGATCTATTTGCATAAAGGGATTAGCCACTGACTCATTGTACCTGCCAAGCTCCTCAGCTAAAGCAATAATCAGCATTAACGCCTCTGACCGCTTCTGCTACTGTCCTCTAAAGGTGCCATTGTCGGTAGTAATGAACTCAATTTTGCCCAACCATTAGCCCCACCATCCTCCTACAACTAGTTTTCACCTAGCAACTTCCTGGGGACTAGGGACGTGACAGGGGAAGTGGCCAGTGTAGCCCACCCCCAAGTCCAGGTAGTGTATGAAAGGAGCAGGACCAGCCATGCTCACTCTCTCTCTCCATCTGTACCTGATCCCATCCTATCTGCTGGCTCTCAGTGTAGCGCTGCCCAGAGCCTCTCCACATGTTCTGCCAGTTCAGAATACGACCCCTTTTCCCTTATAGTGTCCCTTCCTAGGGATATAGTGGAGCCGGCTCCTGCCTTATTTCCATCAGGTTATGAGAGAGGGCAGTTGTCCCAAAAGCCTAAAGTGGCATTTGGGTGTGAATGATCTCTTCTCCATTAAGGGTAGTACCCTCACTATTCAGACCTTAGAGACCTGAAGATCAGAGACATATGCCTACAGGTGGGCCTAGTGTGGACCAAATTTCTCCAGAGAAGTGTTTGGGAAGGAGTGTTTAAGCCTATTGGCAGAGACTTGGCCAGGCACAACATTAAAAGATCATTAAGGAAGGTGATTTTGGAGGATGGGTTTATATACACTCCCTGACAAATCTGTACAATATGCCTCATTAATATAAGTAGAATGAGGTTTGCTTTTCTCCACAAGGGTGTAACACCTATCTGGCAGATGTGTGTCCAGGTCTGCAAGATGTTATAGTCAGCAGGTAGGGGTGTTAAACTAAGCTATCTGATTGTTTGGCAGGAGTAGGATGAATTGCTCACAATAGGTAGGGAAAATTGGCAAACTCCCTGGGACATTGGGCATAATGGTGAGTCATGTCCTGAACATGCCTTACGGCTGGGTGGGTTGAGATGGAGAGCCCTTGATGCTAAGCAGCATCATTCAAAACCTAATAGTGGCCTTATGTCGCTCCAGGGGAGGGGGGATGAGGCTCGGCATCTCTGGGCATATGGCATATAGAGGCAAGGATAAATAAGGTCAGCGGAATCTCTGGCCAAGTTTGATGCCAAGGTGGATCCGCCCAAAAAAGGTAGCCATTGGCAAGCTGCCCAGCACAGCATGCCCTTAAAATACTTTAGACTATTTTAATAAATTATGATGTAGATCAACCATTTAAATGAACTTGTTAAACCCACACTGTTGTTTCATATCCTTATTTGGGTGGGGGGAGGTGCCTGGGCAATTATACTCCACTTTTCTCCCCACGGAGGACACAAAGTAGATGACAACCTAATTCTTCCCTCCTCCATTTCATCATCCTGGCAACATTGTGAGCTGGTTAGGCTGAGGAAGAGTAACCCGCACAAGGTCACCTACTGAGGTTCCATGATACGCTTCCATGGGGATTTGAACCTATGTCTACAACATCCTGGCCTAACACTCTAACCACTAAACTATATTAATATTAACACTACTCCACACATTTTTGGTAATATTAGGGGACCTCTTAAACTTCACATTAGGGCCTTTGCATGGAGCCCTAACATTCACCCAAGCATGGCCCAAGCCCCCCCCCCAAAACAGTATAGGTTGCCTATGCACCCCCTAACATTTATCTGAGGCACTGATGCTCTTTCAGATGCTAATCAAGCAGAGCATGAGCCACAAGAAAATCCTAGAATGATCTGAAACAGTGAATTTGCAAATTCCAGGGTCCACTTCACAGATCTTGTGGGTAGTCTGGTTCTGATAGCAAAAATACCATGGATCAAAAACATCTTTTTAAAAAAATGCCCTTATCATAGGGCTTTCCCATGCTCTCCACTTAGTCCTGATTTTCTTGAGAGTCACTCTACAAGCATTGGAATTGGTTTGGCTATGGTTGTTCTGCACATCTGCCCTCACTGTGCATTCTCATAGTTGTGAAGTCAGTTTATTCTCTTCCTCACATCCCTTCAGTAATGAGGATTTTCAAGGGAGGCGTCAGTCATCACTGATGGTGTCACTGGTGGCATCACAGCAACCGCCATCCTCTTTTTTTTAAAAAAAAGGGGGGCAATAAATAGGTTTAAGCGGTTCTCCAAATTCCCAGCTTTCATTTTTAATTAATAAATAAATAAAAGCTTTTTTGCATTATCTTTTTTCTCGCTTGTAAGTTCCTGTAGGGGGAGGGGGGTCAATTCTGCATCTGTTTTGCTTAGTTTATGTCAGGCATATCCTCCTGCAGATTTAAACTGCAGGTTTTTATGCCGGACACAAATAGATCTAATATTGAAATGACCACTAGAGTGAGCACAATACTTGCGAAACGGGACCCTGCCCCCCAAAGAAACAAAGCTGGGAATTTAAAGAACCTCCTAATGCTTCAGCAATATATTTATATTTTAGTGTCATTTTAAAAGGAAAAGAAATCACTCCACTTCAAGGTGGGGGGGGAGAGGGAGTGGTTTGAACACAACAGTCTAATCATCAAACGGTGGGCTGTATTTGGGTGGGACTGGGTGGGACAAATAAGACCAACACAAAAAAAACACCAGGAAAAAGATGACTCAAAATCGGCCCCGGTCACACGGGAGGATTTGCCCTGCGGGAGGGACGGATCGGGGGTGAATCAAGCGGGCACGATCATACTGCAACATCTGGGAAGCGGCGCGCACCCGTCCCCGATCCGTCCCTTCCGGGTGAAGACGCAGCTCAAAAAGGTAGTAGCAAATCAGCACTACCTACGGGCGGGTTTCTGATAGCCAACATGACCATCTCTCCCGCAGCATGCTAGGTCCTGCTGAACTGCACATGCACACGCATGCGCAGCGGGTTCACCTCGCTCTCCAGTTCATGGCTTCCCCCCAGCATCTGATTGTGCTGGGGAGGAACTACGTGGCAGCTGGGGGGATCTGTCTGATCCTGCAGTTGTGCTTCTCTTTTGATGCGGCTCTAAAAAGCCGCACTTCAGCCGTGCCTTTCCCCCTAGTGTGACTGGGGCCATCAGCTTCCAGAAATACCTCAGGGTAAAAGTGGTCTCAAAAGAATCAGGGGGGCAGCAGGGGGACCCCAAAGTGAAAACGAAAGGTATAAAAATGCATGTGGAAATCAGGGTATAAACCAAAGCAGTATGAAGCCAGAACTGATGGGGAGGAAATGAGGGAAAGCCCTATTATTATGCATGACCAGGAGCCTACTCCGTAAAGGTGAAAATAAAGAGCAATGAACTTAGAAGTGGTCCTCAGATACTGCAACTGTGTACAAGAATTACATTTTGCTTCACAATGAATTACTCATAATGAGTCTGCTATGACTGCCAAGCTTTGTTGTAGAAGGACCTTTATTAAACAAGTATCAAAGCTAGTAGAAGAAACAATGACTTTCAAATGCTCTTAACATATCTATCCTAAACAGGTTTACTCAGAATTAAATCTCATTGATTTCAATGATCCTTTTTAAAGTAAGTGTGAAAGGATAGAAGCCTAAAGTGTATAATTTTCCAATGCATATTATTAATTAACATCATGAAATGCATATCCACACACCGTGCCATGATCACCATGGCATGCTGCTCTTCCACAAGTGGCCGGAGCAAGAAGTGAGCATGAGGCATGCTTATGCAGATACTGGATGCTCATTAGAGTCCAGCAGTGGCATGACCAACATTCTGTCACTGAACCATAACAAGAATGGTGAGTTGTAAGGTACCCATTGCTCTCAGCTAGTGTGGGGAATTTTAAAACTGTGTAACTTATCATGGTTTGTGACTGAGGAATGTCTTGAGAGGTGCATATAGATGGAAGGTCCAAAAGGAAATGCTTAAATTAGTGCTGGTAACCCACCTTAATTGTATTGACTTGAGTGCCCACTAATACAGCAGCTGCAAGTACTGATCACACATCTGCTTGGCTGTATCCAAAGGGTCTATTTAATTCATGGTCCCATTTATTCATGGTCCCATTCTGATTTTTTTTTAAATGGATTTTCTAAAAGCTTCTCTCAGCTGTCACAGAAACAAAAAGGTAAGGATGAATCAGCTGTTTTAATTACATAAACTTGAAAACATACATTTATAGATTTGGAAAGGTAGGTCACCTTGAGTAAGAGAGGAAAAG
This sequence comes from Gekko japonicus, assembly GCF_001447785.1. Lineage (NCBI taxonomy): Eukaryota > Metazoa > Chordata > Lepidosauria > Squamata > Gekkonidae > Gekko > Gekko japonicus. Next base: position 34,527 of record NW_015215762.1, on the reverse strand, counting down.
ATATGATCAGGAAGACTTTCCCCTTGCTCCCAAGACAGACTGAGAAAAACACAGCCCTGTTTCTTTCTCTTTTTTTCTCCATGGACAATAGAAACAAAAGCTCTTTGAATGTAAAGCTATTTATATCACATATGGTTATTCTCTTCATTGGCAAAGGACAGGTAACCATAGCAATACCTTTCTCTATAGATACATACATATATGTACACACAAGGCTCAACAATGTATTTGTTTAAATGCCTTGTCATTGCCATCAAACATTTAGGATCAAGCATTGAGAGTTTCAGCACTTGAATAACCAGACACCTAGGATTTTTCTATACCCCCTCTAAGCTGTGGAGTCTTGTGAGCAAAAATTCTACTTTGTGAGCCACTGGCATTAAAATTGTGAGTGAGCAATTTGGCTACTGCATAAATTAGTTTGTTCTGAAGCTATCCTTCCTGAGTTAAGACAAAAATGTGTGAGCCGGAGGCTAAAAATCTGTGAGGTAGCTCACACTAACTCACCTTAGAGGGAACACTGTTGATGTGAGCATGTGTATATACATGTACATAAATATGTGTATGCATGCTCTTCTGGTTACAAAGCTTGAAAAAAATGTTCATCTTGGTACAAATTCATGCTGATTTGGAGCAACAGAACCATACATGGAAAATAATCTGCTGCATAGCAACACTACTACATAAATATGAGATAGTGTAACATAGGCAGCATAATCTACCCGCGTATTTTACTTGAATTAGGAAGATTTGTGTTTCACTTTCTGCTCAGCCACTAATTCAAAAACCATCCAGTGCTAATTGGTCCATGTTGGGCCAAACCCAGCCTGAACCGGCCAATCAGTGATGTCAGACTGCTGAAAGGAGAAGCCCGCTAGAAAGGTAGGAGCTCAGTCCAACTGGGAGCTGAAAAGTGTAGAAAGCAAGAACATAGTCTAAATCTGATTCTGCAGGATTTAGGATGGCTCCCAGGCTTCTGCAACAAGATTCTGCAACTGTAACATGTTCCCAGTCTAAACTGAGCCATGGGTTGCTCACCACCTTGGTTATGTACTCCAGGCTCCTCCCTTATTGAGTAAGATATTAACACGTGAAAGGATACAGGTGTTTTTTTTCTTATATAATGCAAAGGATTAACAAAGTATCATTCTTCCAGGTTAACTGTTGAGGATCAAAGAGCAGGCACACACTGGATAGTTTTCTCCACAATGTCTGTCTCATATATCTGCATAGCATGCTGACACAGAATGCCACCCAATGCATATCCCATTAGATAATTCTTGGTCTTGCACTTGACCCACAAACTGTAGCAACAGCTAAGAGTTCTAGGCTCTTACTTGCCAGCTGGAGAGAATTTTTAAAATATAACATTCCGTAGTGTTCACACATCTGAAAAATGTGAGCCATGGCTCACAAAAGGTTGTGCCTCAATAACAGTGTCATCCTAAGCAGAGTTGTGCTCTTCTGCGTCAATTGAAGTCTCCAGACTTAGAAGAGTACAACTCCATTTTGGACTGTGCTACGTAATAGTCTATCTTTAAGGTGCCACAAGACTCTTTACCATTCTACAGCATGTCTCTCAGGGTCTATTACTCTACTTCACTGCATTTCTGTCATATCTTGAATCATATTTACATATATAACATCCGATTAGTGTTGGCAATATTGCACAGATTGGGCTGGGGGAGAGTAACCAACAAAAGAGCTGAGATACTATAAGAAATGTTGTGAGAAACAATCACACACAAGCCAATGCCTTTGAGATCTGTGGCTAAGTTTGACAGGCCCATGAGAGGCTGAAATATATGGCTAAAATGATCATGCAATGCTTTATGCTAAATTAAAACAAGCCCAGATCAAGGCCTTCAGAATAATGACAAATTTTATATTATAACCTCTTTTATCCATTTGGCCTCAGGGACACTGAAAACATTCAGATAACATGACATTCTGATTAATGGAAGGGCTGTTTACATTTATTTCAAAAGGTAAATCGGTGGAATAAAGAGATTCAAAACCCATTCACTCAATACGTTTGGGGGGCTTCTTTTCAAAGCAAAGCTTAAAAGCAGTTTGCATTTTCATGTGGTCAACCTGTTGCCTAAGCAGTTTAGTATGAGACCTGATCATTAGCAGATCATGCAATAAGCTGGGTGGGCTTTTGAAGTGAAGGCAGGAAATTGAAATGTGCTGCTGTGTCATCCATTCATTTCATGGGGGCTTATGCAACAGATATATCCAATGATTATAGCTCTTATCTCTGAATGGTATTCTGTCCATTCCATTGTATTAGATTCACTACAGACGTGCGCTTGGAGCTTTAGGCTAGCGTAGGCTCTTCCATTTAGTTCAGTAGCTGAAGCAGCTCACAGTCTATTTTTCTCTGTGTTCTATTGATGCTACTTGTACTTAGCCTTTCTCCCCAATGGGGACCCAAAGGGGCTTATACTGTTCTCCTCTCCTCCATTGTATCCTCACAACAATCCTTAGGTAGGTTAGACTGAGAATGTGTGAATGTGTGTGATTGTTTCTCACCCAGAAAGCTTCCATGGCAGTGTGAGGAATCAAACCTGGGTCTCTCAGATCCTAGGCCAGCACTCTAATCACTACAACATACTGGTTCTCCTGCACACAGCTATGTGCATGGTGATGATAGTGTGAAGTAGACTTTGCATGGATACAACTACAGCTATTCCTGTTCTTCTGCCAATGTGTGACACAACACAGAAAATTGCTCTTGGCTTTATCTGTGTGCAGTCCACTGTCCGATACTTATTTTCTGAACCAAACTTACTTTGTGAACCAGGGAGATTTTCTCTGTGAACCAGTGTGCTCCAGCTTTACATGTGTTGAGCACTCCCTTGCAAAACAGCAACTGCTGGTATAGAGGTCTGTGTGCACAATTTGTGCTGGTATAGTATAATGTCTAAACACATGATTTGGAAAATCCCTGAAAAGTCCTTTCAGCCACGAACATGGTAGGTGGACATAGACAAGCCACTATATCACACTCTCATATCTGGAGATAATAATACTGATCTACCTTGCAGAAGTGTTGTACAGATCAATGTCATCACGTATTATTATTACAGCTACTATTATTCAGTTCAGTTCAGTTGACCTTTATTGGCATAAAATATATTTTAAAGGATTACTATAAGAAGAAATATACATTTAAAACCATGTATAGCCAGACATATAAAACATAAGGTAGCATAAAACAATTACTCATTGGAAGTTTTCCTGACGTAGTTTTATCGCTGATAGTAAAAACATGGCTACATTCATTGATATTTCCGGAACAGTCTTTTAAAAGATGGTGCACTTTTAAAACATCAGGAAGGTTCGTCATGTTGGCTAGGATAGGATTTAAATATCTAGCACATAAAACCACATAAAATTGGCAATGCAAACAGATATGCGAAACGGTTTCAATACATCCAGAATTGCAATGGCAAAGCCTATCCGCATATACTATGTTGTTATATCTCCCATGCAAGATTGCTGATGGTATTACATTGAATCTTGCTAGAGAGAAGGCTCTGTGCTGTTGCGGTGCTTGTATACCAGATAGATATGGGGCCATTCAGTCTACCATTAAGGGACATCTCAAAGTTCAGGGGGGAACAAGATTTATTGGCTAAACTGTAAAGCCTTTGTGTTTCAATATCAAGGGCTCCACGCTTAATCATCTGAAAAGTGCCTATAAATGAGAGCATAAACAATGAGTCCAGTGGGATACCCATGGCAATTATTTTATTCTCAATGTATGATAGCCATTTAGACACATTTGACTCTGTGAGCATACGTTGTATAAGGCTCCCTTGGTCTACATTGTAATGTAGACGCAGCCAATATTTTACTGTCGTAAGCCATGCACTAGATTCCACAGAATTTAACCCAGTTTCTAAACATAGAGCTGCATAAGGTACACAGCGCGGCATTCCCATGATCTTGCAGAGAAATTTAGATTGAACATGTTTGATGGTGCCATTAAGTACACTTATCCATATTGGAATACCATACATGAGTTGTGGGATTACTTTGGCTTTAAAGACTTTTAATGCAGGTGGTATGAATTGATTGCCTCTTGTGTACAAAAATCAGGAAATGGCAGAGGCATTGACATTAGCCTTATTTATTACTGAGTTTCGTTGCACAGACCAGGATGTCTTATACTGGAAGTGCAAACCTAAGTATCTAAAAATTTTTACTTGTTCAATTGGTTTGCCTCCAATTGTACATTTGAATAGTTTCCAAGCTTTGAAAAAGACAAGTATTTTTGATTTTTCATGATTTAGAAGTAATTTGTTTGTTATAAAATATGAAAGGCATCTCTTTAGCAAATGCTTTAAACCTATATTGGAGCAAGACAGTAGTACCGTGTCGTCTGCATATAATAGTAGAAGGACATGGACAGAACCCAATTTATTATTCAAGAAATGTAACATGATTTATTAAAGGCATTTTGCTGAAAATAATATCCTTTCCTTGTAACATCTGTCAAAGATTTATTCTAGTTCTGTCACCTTTGCAGATGCTTAGTTTTTTCCCCAAATTTTTAATATCCTTTTAGCCCAGCACTTTTGTTCTTTCTTCATTCCCTAACAATTTTCCTAATTTTTGATGCCATTTTTCTTTGGTCGTTCTAACAGCTGTTTATTTGTCATTTGGTATTTATCTCTAATTACTGGCTTTGCTCTCCTATTCTGGAGTTAACCTCCCTCAACACAATTCTGTTCACAATAAGCCTGCATTAACCAAGACACTTTGGAAGAAAATTTGCATTGGACGTTCAGCAGAGACAAAATGCAAACCTAGTTAATGGAAAATTATTTGTTCTGTGTTGTGTAACTATAAATACAAGTGGAATTAGGTGGTACAGAATATTCAAATTCATGCCAGTCTTTAAAAAGCATAGTTGCCAATTAGTCTCTTTACTAGAATTCTAATTTTTTACTTCTCATTTAGAAATACACCTCCTAATTGGGAAGAGCTATTCTTTGGGGAGGAAACAGTTTAATAAATGAATGAATAAATTAATTGTCACCACCAGCAATAAGAGGCATGAACAGAAATTAGGTAGATCTTGCCTTTCTGGCACTCATCTAATTATTGAAAAACACCATTTCACTGAGCATGATAGTGTCATGTGGTGTGAGATATGGATGGAATGTTGAAATTTGTTTGTTCATTAAAGCAAATAGCTCACTAGGCATAATTAAGATAGAAGAAACTAGGTATTAAATTTTCATAGCATACTATCATTATAAGGTTCTACCAAAGGTAAAAAGCAGAACTGCCCTTTAATTAGTGCATTGATCTGTTGGAGTCAAACATAATTATAGCTCTGTTTTCATGAGGACTTTGCTGTAACTATTGTTTGTTTGTTTGTATGTATACATTTCAATAAACATTTACTAAAATGACTAAAAAAGAGTCTTTGAAAAGAGGAAACTATTATGGGTTCATATTTGTTTGGTTAATGGCTCCAGAGAACTTACAAGCTGCATATATTATAAAATTGTTCTTTGGTGGTAACCTTGGATAGGTGTCAACAGGTCCCTCTGTCTTCCTCCTGTTTTTCCATCCTTCTCCCATATTTGTACCTTCCCACTCCTAGGGAGTGGATAGATATCAGTGTGCCACTGAAAGTTTTGATGGAAATAAAAGTGACTTCTAAAAAGAATGAAACAAGTTTTCCGTGCACTAAGGATGTGAAGCTTTCCATAGTGACTGAAGATATGGAGACTGATTACCAAGTTTGTATACATTGGAATGACCTTCACAACATTCACTGACACTTCAAGAAATATGTACTTTTTCAAACATATACGGCTAGATCTAAACATTTCTGTGACAGACAGAAGGTTGTCTTGCCCCAAAGGGAAAAAGAGCCACCCAGCTGAGCCTCTGAGAGTGCTGCTCCAGCATCCCTTCACCTTTCAGAGGGTGACAGAAAGTTGGAGGAAAGCACAATAGGAGGGAGTTCAGATCTGCCTCAGGGAGAGTGCAGTGATAGTTTTGGATCTGTCTCAGCAAAAGAGCAGACAGTTTGAAGGGTAGCTCTTCCTGAGAGCATGACAGAGTGGTTTACCTCTGGGAGAGGACAGAGTACCTGGTTGTTAGGCCTGTCTCTGGTAATGAGCAGACCTTGTACCATTTAGTCTGACTCCTGGGAAAGGGCAGGCTGATGTGGGTGGAATCCTGTGTGCAGGGCCGGATTTAGACTTGCTGAGGCCCTAAGCTATACAAAAACCCAGAGGCCCCCTACTGTTTTAAATTACATCAGCTGGTCTCAGAAAAATTTAAAATATATACGCCTTTTTAATATTTGAAATCATTTTTTATATTGTGTTTTTGTTCGAGACCCCAGCAGATTGCGAGGCCCTAAGCTGTAGCTTATTTAGCTTATGTGTAAATCCGGCACTGCCTGTGTGCGAGAGAGGATCCAACCTAGTGGCTAGCCAGTGAAAAGCCTGTTTGTACCTAAAGCATTAAAGAAAATTCAAACCACACTCTGAAGCCATAAGTATTTTAAACTTATGTGCCTCAGCCAGGTTCCTGCTTTCACTATCTGGAGTCTTGTGCTGCTTATCTGTTCTTTAAAAACCAACCTGTAAATAAATAAATCTTCTTTGTTATTTACATACAGCTCCTGCCTCAAGCAATCTCCATGTTCTACTTGCTTGCTGCAAAACTTTACAAAGCCTTTACACTTGCTACTCTAAGAATGTAACTGGGAAGAAAGTTTACAGTTTAATATAAACTTGGTCCCCCAAAATCATAAAAAGCTGTGTCCCCCCCCTCAGTTGGTAGGAAAGGCCTGTCACAGTTTCCTTCAAAAATATGATAAATCTTTAATTGGAGGAAGACTCCTTTCTGTTTAAACAACAGAAAGTTCCTTGCTTAGTGAAAGGGAACCTTCAGATAACCCATACAACTTCACAGAATTCCTGGATTCATCTGCTTATAAATATCCTATCCACCATTACTGTATCCTTTGTCTCTACAAGAACAAGTGGAAGAGTATCCCAACTTCATCTGGAAGCTTTCTGAGTAACATTTAGCAGGCATTTCTTTTGTGTCTTTCAGTTTAGTCAGGAGTAGAGGAATACAGAACTGAGAAACAATAATCTCACAGATCTTTACATCTTGAGATGAGAGAATATGAAGGAAGGGGGATTGAAATACACTTTCTTTTTATAGATGCTGCTTCCAAAACTTGATTGTACACTAAGAGATTATTCTCATGTGCTGGTACAGTCCTATCACTTGACTACATCGCCTCACAATGCATGGGTTGGAGTGGCTTTTTTGAAAGTGCCTTTATCGAAAAGCTGCTTGCAGTTAGAAAAATAATGTACTAGGAAAAAGGGAAGGCTAGGGTAGCGTTCCCAGAGGGTTTTTAAAAAAAAAATTGAGCTTTTCACATATTATGCAGTCCATAAATATCTGCATTTCCTTTGTGAACTGATGGGAGATCTTAATGGGATGTACAGAACAATTATGTGATTTAGAGGGATTGGACACATGGAGAGAGTAGCCCTAAATGTCTGTACTCATTACTCAGGTTTATTCAACAGGCTTACTTCCAGGAGTGCTCATAAGCTTGCCCTGTGAATGACTACATAAAAATCCAAATAATCCAGTGTATCCTTCAAGCACAACCATCTAACCTACTTGTGAATTATAGGAATTAGATTGAGTATATGAGCAGCTTTGGATGTTACTAAAGTACCATCACCACCCCCAAATGTGCAAAATGTCCGAGTTCAGCTGGTCATGCTTCTTGTATCATTGTGACATTCAAGGGGGGGGGGGTTATGCACACTCTACTTGCATTTAGGTTTAAGTGAATTAAATAAATAAATTCATCTGCTTCCCTCTCATACAAGGTTCAGAGAGTTGTCAGCAGAACAAGTCCTGCTTAAAAGCAATCAAAGGCGATGGAGCAGAAGACATATGGTAATTGCTCTGATTAGCCAAGGACACATGAAGGTAACTTGTCAAAATTAGTTCTTTATGTGGAGCTATAGAAAAGGCATGCGAGAAAAACAACAACAATGGTGGCACCATTGTAGATTATCTACAGCACACCTTTCAGCTCGTGAGCCACTGCAATTCATAGTGAGTCATCTGGTTATTTTTACCTGAAATGAAGTTTACAGATTCTCACCAGCAAAGCATTGGCAGGTCTGTTCATGAAAGCCCTTGTTTTCTTGTAAAGGGTGAACAAATGCAGTCTTTTTTATTACTGTGCCTCAAAAAAAAAAGTCATCTTTATGTGCAAGACATTATTCTATTGGTTCAATTTTAGCATGTGCCTTGATTGAAGAATGAAGTGATACATTCTGAGGTGATACAATCCCTGGTTGTATAAATGTCCCATTCTTAATTTCCCCAGATATTCTTGTCTAAGGATAAACTAATATTGCAAGACTGGGCAAAACAAGAAGAAGCAAATTGTATCAACAGATGCATGAGTTCCTTTCAGCCTTCTGCTTGCACTTCTGTCTCCTAACACAGAAATGAGAGAACGCAGCAGCCCATACTCTGCTTCAAAACCCAGGGTACAAGACTTCACATCAGATTAGCTAACAGTGAACAGTAAGCACCAGAAGAAACATACAAGGGTGACATAGTGGAATAGTGAAGTGGGGCCTTCATTTCTCTTTGTCTGTAAGTTCCATTGTCGTAAGTCAGTCTGTGCTGAGTGGTGGCTCAGATTTCTCAGATGAAGAGCTACCTGCTAGCCCTGAGACAATAATTGAACAGCTGGCTGCAGCTGGCTCTGAGCCAGAAGGAGAACAAGAAGTGATCAGGTTACCAGCTGATCAGGAATCAGCCTACAGCTGAAACTGAGCCAACACCTTGTAGCAGTAAACAAGTCTTCAGATGTCACTCCCAGCCCACCTAGCTCACTCACATCCTTGCAGCGCCGACACTGTCAGAGACACTTAGAGTTGCAAGAAAGGAAAAGAAGTGCGAGACTCATGGTCCATTATCAGCTGTCAATTGTGCAGATGAATGAATAATTTCAGGAAAACTGCATAGGAATTGGCTGGGAGTTTAGCTCATTAAGACTTGGCTATAAATTCAGCTGGGAGAAGCAGCAGTCTGTGGATGCAACAAGTACACTTTGCTACTGAGCCTCTACAACCTTGAATGTTGGATTGGCACTGATAAACAGTTTTTCTGGAACCTCTGACTTTTGGACTGGACTTTGGTTACTCTCTGCAACCTTGCCTGTGACCTGCCCTGCTGGATCCCAGCCCATGCCTCCTAGGGAAGCTACAGCAGTACATCCATAAAGATACTGGCATTCATCTCTGGTTCCCATGTCGATTTGGACATTCTGCAGTTTGATCTACAAATATTATAGAAGAGCTACTGAATAAACACATGTTTACATTATATGTAACTAGTTTGTAACTACTGACTGAGTAGCCTTGGCAGATATCTCATCTGTGTAGGCACTCACTGCATGGGAAGGGAGAGCAGACTTGAGCATGCTGGCCCTGCCATATGATTGCTGAGTGGTCTGCAAGGGGTGAATGCAGATGGTGTGGTATATTGGTTAAAAGTGGCAGACTCTGATCTCGAGAGCTGGGTTTGATTCCCCACTCCTCCACATGAAGCACTCCACATGAAGCACTCCCCACTCCTCCACATGAAGCACCAGTCACAGTTTTCTCAGAACTCTCTCAGCCCCACCTACCTCATGAGGTGCCTGTTGTAGGAAGGGAAGGAGAGTGTAAGCCACTTTGAGACTCCTTATGGTAGAGAAAGGTGGGGTATAAAAACCAATTCTTCCTCTTCCTGTTCTTCCTTTGAGGAAGTGCCCACACACTCACCCTCTCCACACGATCAGCAGGGTTGCAAAAGTAGTTCTCAATACAACACCAGTGCCATTTCAAGTGAATACACCAGATCTCTACATTTGCTGTTCAAAGTCCTTGCAACTAATCAGTGAAATTGGAAGGGGTAATCAGACACAATGGAAGCTAATTGCTTTCTGAGCCTTTATTCAATGGTAGCCATTGTTTCTAATATAATGCAATACTTTAAAAAGTGAAAACAGAAGAAACAGGTTCAATAGCAGGCTTTTTAAATGACCTGATTTTAACTGTAATTGAAGAGTTTCTTTGTAATGGCATTTAATGTAACAAAGTTTTAAAATAATAAACATAGTTACAACAACTACCAAACAGTCTTAGAAATATCTATTAATAGCAGGCAGCTCAAGAACAAAAATGGGGGGAGGGGACCAAAGAGTTCCATATGTTTCATCACAGAACTTGTTCTTACAATCATTTTAATCAGAGTAGTTATGTGGTGAGGAGATACCTAATTTTTATATTAGAAATAGTCTCATAAATGCTATAATTATTATTTTAAAAACTCACTAAATTATTGGTAAGAAATGAGGTTAAAAAAAACTGCCTAGACATCTTAGTTGTGTATTCTACCAGATCCACCATCTGTACCATTTATTCATTCCAAGCTTTATAGCAGAGTATGTTCTTTACTTGCTTCCAGAAACTGTCACTTGAGAGAGAAAGAGAGGTTCTAATGCTCCTCCTCTGTTCCATAATGATACATGCCAGGCTCTCCAGGCCTCCCCCCGGCCCCAGCGCTTCGGTGTGGGCCCGGGGGACCCGACTTTGGGACTCTCCAGGCCTCCCCCCCCCCGGCCCCAGCACTTTGGCATGGGCCCGGGGGACCTGGCTGCTGAGCTGTCTGCAGCTCCCCCCCCGGCCCTAGCGCTTTGGTGCAGGCCCCGGGGACCCAGCTGCGGGTCTCTCCGTGCCTCCCCCCAGCCCCCGTGCTTCGGCACGGGGAGCTGGGGACAGGGCTTGCTGCTGCCGCCATTTGCACTGGCTCCTGGGCTGCCAGAGCGGCACTCCAGAGCGCTCCAGCCCCAAAAGACCCCTGCCTCTTGGATCTTAGAATAGCATCACCATGGGTTGGATTCAACACAAGGATCATGCAAAGATTGCACAAGGAGCATCGATCCTCCCAACTTTGCCCTTCCACCAGCAGTTTTTTCCAACCTTAGGAAAGTTTATTTTCAAGTCATGGAAGCCATGTAGAGTATAGCCATGCAGGTCAGGCAGTTGCAGTGAGGAGAGGGGAAGGGGGTGAAGTCAATAATTATTTTCTCTTCCATCAGCAGAACTCTGTTCATAGTAGAGGAAGGAAGGAATATTTTCACTCCTTCCTCCACTGCAGCCTCCTGACCCACAGAGCTATCATATAAAAGGGTCCCATGACCCCAGGAAGAAACTTTCGTGGAATCAGAATGGACAGCTGGTGAAGGAAGGGAAAGTTGGGAGATTCATGGCAACCACCACCTTCTAACTCCATGTCTGGTGGTCCAAAGAATAGTGAAAAGGAAAGAGGGCTGATCATCCTAGTCAGGGTGATCAGGGCACTTAGCATCAATTGGGGTTTTGAGCAGGTATTGTCTAGGCTACCTTGAGCTGCTTCCATAAATTCCTTCCCTGAAACTCTAGGACACCATTTCCTGGGGTATCTAAATCAAGAATTTGCTACTGGTACCAAGATTATATGTGATTTTCTTCTTATGAATTAAAAATAGTGTATTCAAAGTTGCTGATAATGTCCTAATAAGAAACAGAGTTATAAATATTGTCATCAGAGCTGTGAAAAAGTGGCAGCTTAATTGTGCAAGTTGTTGTGAAACTTAGCCAATTACTCCTGTGATGTACAACAATGATTCAGATCTTACTTTACTGCTGTATTTACTTTTGAACAGGGAATACAAACCACAAATTAGCAAATTGCCCATGTGGATCTGAATTTCTGCCTGCTTTTGAAAGAAAGACATGATGCACAATTGTGGATCATAATCCAGATACAATGCACAATTAATTATTCAGCTTCACTTGGCAAAATATATTGAAGTTTGCGATAAATGTTCTGAACATATGATATCATGGGACAAAAGGTGAAAATATATGCAAAAATAGAGAAGTTTCACAGATCCCTGCTTGGGACACTCAAAATACACTTCAGGGGTCCCACAGTGGGCTTTCCCTCAAGTGCAGGCCTTAAGAACCTGTATTCTCAGACAGCACAGTGACAGCATTACCCTTCCACAGAGAACTTTATAGGGTGCAAAAGTCCTACAGCCAGAAATAATATGATTAGGTTTTACAGTGTTATGTGACTTGCGGCCCCAGTACCAAGGGGAAGGGAGAGGACAACGAAGGCGAGGGATCTCTCCTACTCCAATAGTTCAATAACATGCACTTACAACTCAGCTTTGGAATAAAATTGACCACAACTTTTTTGTTAACAGCTATTAGAAGCCTTGGGACAGCATGCGGCAAATGGATCCTGGCATCAACTGACCCGCCTGCCAGTCGATGAACCATGTGGGTCAGATGGAGGGAGAACCATGGGGTGACAGGATGCTGGATTCCACAAGAATAACTGTCACTAAGTGGTCTCCCCTGCCATTTGAGTGTGAGGGTAACCTTTGGCAGCCCCCAAGCTGGGCAGGCCCCTTGAAAGCCCTCACTCCAAGATCCCTTAAGGGGATCCCTATATGCAGGGAAATGGGCACACAGGCCGGTTTTCCTAAAATCCACCCCCCATGCTGCTACTGCCGTAAGAGCTGGGCATGCCTAGGTTGGCTTCTGCCAAAGCTCCTACAGCTGCAACCAAGCCTGCAGGCCATCCCAAACCCCATGTAGCCAGATGTCGCTCTCCAGTGAGACAGGTGAATGCTGTCCTCAATGCTTCCACTCTGTGAGAGATGTCCGAATGCTGGATCCTGCAGCCTCCCATGGCCTCCATGATATTGTCCAGCCCATTGGTCATCTTCCTCCTTGCCACACTGAGCCTGTCCGGGCAGTTAGCCCTGCACCAAAAGTGCTGCTCCAGCCAATCAGACCAGAAGATGGTCATGCCTGAGAGCTCCCCCTGTAATGCTCACAAATGTACCTCAGCCGGGTGTGCCAAGCCAATACCTGTGCATGGCCCCAGGTCATTTTCACCCAATTGTATGCATCTGATGTCCCATCTCATTCCTCTTGAGCCAAACCAAGTGATTCACAGTGCATCTTCCAGGCTGAGGTTCCTACCCCATCTAGACAAGGCCATGTAGATTCCTGCCCAGTGCATGATACTGTGCTTGGAGATCCAAACTAACCTGCACTGGCACCCTGAAAGTAAATAAGTCATCATTAAAAATCAGGGGGCAAGTGTGGCTGGATGCATGTTCTGTATGCCTCAGAGTGCAGGTGTGGCCGGATGCATGTTCTGTATGCCTCAGAGTGCCATCTTCCAATGGCCTGGATGTGTGACAGCCGCAGCCTCAACTCGGTGGCCATGGTCACCACCCCAATTCAAAAGGAATGGGGCCTGAAGTCTTTGAGGGGAGGCCTAAGGCCATTATGCTACACCACAGGACCCCAGCAAACTGATACCTCATGACTGAGGAGCTGTCCTTTTGAATTAAAAGTGGGCCCAGCTTGTGGGGCCAAACTTTCAGAAAAGCCTTTTTGGCCTGCACCAGGCCCCGTTAAAGGGCCCAGCTGAAGGTGAGTCCCTCATGCTTGCTGGTGGGTCTTAGACCTCCTGATGGTCAGGGAAACCCCCCACCCTGCTGACTGAAACATCCTGCACCCCAAGGGCATGGCCAGCTGTGTCTTTTTTAGACTTTACCACGGGTTCCCCGACCCTCAATGTTCCAAAAAAGGCTAGGGTGAATGCTGCTTCAAAGACGGTGGCTTCGTATGAAAACCAGCACAGGATCCACAATTTCTGCACAAGTTGTGTCAGGGTCTTGAATGTCAGGGGCCTATGTGGGTCTGGAGGAGAGTTTTCTCCACCCTTCCACTGTCTTGCAAGCTGTGAAGCTGTTGTATTGGTCGGCGAAACCATGGGCCTTGCTAAAGAATGAAATGGCAGCCATGTGCCCCTGGATGGTTCTGGGCATGAGGCCCTTCTCCCACAAGTGAGCCATGTACTGAAGGACCCCTGGCACGGGCTAGGCATCCGACCCCCCCCCCCACCCATGCCTGCGGAGAAGGCCAAGAAGACCAAAGCCAATGATGATTAAAAGCAAAAGGTAGAAGGGGAAACTGAATGAAATACTCCCTGCATTACGGTATATTCCCAGGTTCCCAAAGCTCCTCGGGAAATGGGTCTAGGTAACAGTTGGCCTCCAGTGCCAGGCTGCGAAACCTTTCCTCCTGGAGGCAACACAAGGCATCCGCTACGCTGTTATCAATGCCTGCAATATGGTGAGCTGAAAATGTTATATTAGCAGACAGACGTATAAGGACAAACCTGCATACAAGGCACATAAGCCACTCTGAGTGTGACAGCTCCTTATTCACCACCTTCACTACAGCCTGGTTATTGTACCTGACCCTCTTATTCCATAACCAATACTGCCAGATAACTGCTGCCTCAAGTATGGGAAATGATTCTAGGAAGATAAGGTCCTACTGCATACCCTCCGCCCCGGTGACAGGCTGCTGTCAAGCACACCAATGCCTGTTGTAATACACCCAAAAACCGATGGTACCTGCTGCATCAGGTTGAATTTGGGTGCTGTTGCCCAAATCAAGTGTTTGCTGCCAAATGGTGACCCCATTATACTCTGAAAGAAAGGCCAGCCGTTTCTTCAACAATTTTGTGGCTACGACTTTGGGCCTCCCTCTAACGGATTTTAGGTTATTGGTGTCTGTTGCAGGGTATGTTGAGAGTTTAATCAGGGATGATGCCAGAAGGCCCATTGTAAATTTGACTGTAATTGTGAGTTCTGTCTGGTTTATCACCTCAGGGTATCTTGCTCCCACTCAGCCAGCAAGCAGTAGCCTTTTTGGAGCAGCAGACCCTCCTCTAATGATGCCTCTTGCAGGGGGGGAGGAGGTCCAACAGTGCCTCTTGTTCCAGCAGTTCAGCCAGAAAATGAGCAGCCAGGCAGGGAATGGGGCTTGTCCATCACCTTAGTTAATCTGCAAGCCCTGCCCTCCCTTTTGGATGCCTATCCCCAGTGTGCCACCACAGTTTACCTTAAGGATGGGCTCACCTTTGGGTTCCCTATATCCTTCACTGGCCAGCACAATCTGGGTCTTGCCAAGAGCCCCATTTGGTTGACCTGGATGATTTCCCCTTGATATTGGAACCTACCCCCAATACTCATATTTTAGCATTCAAAAGGTCCCACCTGGCTTTCTCGCTCAGAGAAGCCTGCTTACGGAATGCTTCATTGTCACCACCTCCCCAGCTAATGCCTTGGCCCTTAGCACATTGCCCAGAAGATTACTTAAGTGCCATCCCCTATCAGGACAGGCAGACATCACCACTCCCATGTATACCTCGTAGCTGACCAGCCAACTGGGGAACATGTGTTCAGTCTCAACTTTCTTCCCGCCCTCCTGTCTCTTTCAGCGGCCTACCCAGTCTGCCCCTCATTTGCATCGAGCTTCAGCAAGGTAAAAACATTAACATAGAAGCCATCTAGAATCCTATCCTGAACCTTCTGCCAGAGGTGGATAACTGGAGGGTCCGCCTCATCCCCAAATGCTGAAATAATGGAAAAGGGGTCAGAAAGTTGAACCCCACCCATACAACCTCAGGACCTTCCTTAGCTTGCACCGGCTGAAGCCTGTGCTCAATAGCGCAAGCCGGCAGACCAGGGACATGTGCTGCTGCTCTCCAATAATCATGCTGCAGAGTGCTTAGTCTCCTCCTCCAAAGAGGATTCACCTGGCATTCTGTCCTCCTTCTCCTCCCATGCCCCTTGGTAGTTGACCTGTGCCGCACCTCCGAGCTGCTGGAGCTCCCAGATTCCAATGATGAAGAAGGATCTTGACCACACTTGTCTCTCCAGTCATTAGAGTGATGCCTCAGCTCCTCCATCTGCCTCTTGCAGCTCCAGTTTTCTTGGCATGCTTTCAGCACTGGCTGTCATCTAAACGATCCTGCTGCTTCGTGAGGTGCTCAGCTGCCGGGGAATGGCTTTGCACAGTGCTATAATTCCTGGCTGCAGCCACATCTTGTCCCCTGCTGCTCTATGCTGCTGACCTTCTCAAAGCTTGGTGCACTGAAGAAGTCATGGTGTGATTGGGCCCCTTACCCTATAGGGTGTTTTCCCCATGCCCGTGCCGGGGGAGGGGAGGGAAGCTGCGGCCACTGGACATTACTCCCCCGCTTGCCCTGGAGCCTTGCAGGGCTGCCTTAGGGGAAAGCCGGCTTCTAAGGAGTTCCATTAATTAAACCAAAGTCAATTTAATTAATTTTGAATTAATGAGCTGGTGGTCCCCCCAAGGCCCCCTCCCAAAAAGAAAAATCACACAGCCAGGAGGGTGGTGCAGCACTTTAAATTCCCTCCTGCTTGGCCCCAAACCCCCCTCCCCCATTCAGGCCCAGCCATAGGCCAAGCCCTGGGAAGGGGAGGTCCCAGATTTCATACCGCACAGCGGGGCATTCCATGCAGTACCTGGCCTGGCCATGCTGTTGTTGCTTCCCTTGGCTCTCATAGGGGCAGAGTTGTGCCAGACATTTTTAGGAGGAGCTATACTAAATATCTATGATTCAGTTGAAAACAGTTCCTGTTTTCAAAATAATGTAACACTTATAGCAAGACGACCATATTCACAGAATATAGATACATGAACTAAACTATGGCTTCTGGCTGTTAGAACAAAGCAGAACTTTCATACTTAATGTGTTTTTTTTAAAAAGAGTACTCCATTCAGGACACGAAATATACTCTCAAACTGTAATATTTCAACAAACCTAAAAATGTTTACTGCTGGAACTAATTTATTTTAAAACTTTTAGTCTGTTTATGCTCCCTTTAGATGGAGATGCAGAAAGTATTTGACCACTAATATGTATTTCCTCTGACAAGGGAAGTATATCTATTAAAGCAAATATACACATACATAAATAAAGCCAGGCAAATTAAGCTACCATCAAACCATCAAATCAGAGATGCTATATTTCCAGAATGTAATAACGTTGTGCCTTGCAAATTATCTCCCTGTTCCACCTGTTCTTGGATCTTTATAGCTTGGCTATCTGCTTTACTATGATTGCTAAATAGAAAATAAACAGATGGGGCTGAGAAAAAAAAGCCCAACACAAAGGGAGAGGGGAAAGAACAAAATCCTCCTGGGGACTTCTGAACAGTACCAGGTTGGAGAGAATATTTTCCCCTTATACTTTAAAAAGGAAACATTTTTAGTTTTTTGTAGAAGGAATACATTTTGGCACCCTTTTCTGACCAAGAGAATATGTTTTAATTAATATTTCATCATAGCTTTGGAGGGGTTTTTTAAAAAAAGTTTCTGTTGAGAGCTTAAGGGTCTATATTCGTTGGTTGTTTATCTTTGTTTTTGTAATCTGATAAATGAAGGATCGATATTGGTATTTGGGACCTATATTAAAATGTGCAAAAAGGCCTTCTAAAGCGGGAGGCTCTATAGATTCCCTTTGAGCATGCTGAAGAACTTCAGCAGCAGTAATCTCATTAATGGGATTGCTTTTCAAATAAAGGCCAGTTCCATTGATACATGACAGAGATAAATTATGCCTCCAATAGGCTTATGCTTTCCAGTGTGCACTTGCCCTTTATGTGTTGACTTCCACTTAAAGCAAGCCTACCTAAACATGTTTTTTCCCCTCAGACCTCCCATGACACTTCTGCTTATTATCTTAAGGAGAAGCCCTATTCTTGTCATTGTTTACAGACTCTGCAGTACGGGTAACCTTACTTATGACCTTTAAAATGCTGATTGTTTAGTCCGTCTTCCCCAACTATAAATGAAGATCAGGTAAGGTACAAAAATAACCCTCTGAGAGTACCTAGAACCACAGTTCTACCAATGTGAGATAAGCCTGACTATAAAGGTCACAGCATTTTCTAGCAAAGACCTCCACTTTCTTTAGGATCTCCTCTGTTGTGTACCAACTATGACCGTGCACACAGTTGGGTCCGCACCCTCACTTCAGTTTCTAATGCATTTCAGTGAAATTTCATTCAGCGTTGGTGCTTTGCCTGTTATTTAATCCTTAACTGTTACACCCTTCTTAGCACGTCAACTTCAATGGGTTTAGAAGGTTATAACTCTGTTTGGAATTCTATTTTGCTGGGGCTAGAGTTGCCAACTCTGGGTTGGGATATACTTGGAGATTAGGGGGGTTGGATCCTGTAATGGGTGGGGTTTGAGGAGAGGAAAAGCCTCGGCAGTGCATAATGCCACAGAGTCCACTCTCTGAAGCAGCAATTTTCTCCAAGGGAACTGATCTCCGTCGGCTGGAGATCAGTTGTAATTCTGGGAGATCACCAGGACCCCACCTGGTGGTTGTCAACCTTAGCTGGGGCCCAATGAATTATTTTTTTTACCACTCTGAGGGGGTGCTGTGATTTATTTCTGTCCTAACCACATGTGATTCTAATTCTTCGATTACTCAGGCCTCATAGGAAAAGAGACTCTGGCCAAAACCATTACAAAAATAATTGGGGGAGGGGGCTCTGAAATGAAGTAAAACATGTTTTCCCATTCAGAGCTACGGCAGGAAAAACTCTCTCATTCTGATTATGCTTGAAAGTAGTATTGCTAGGATCCTCCTGGCAACCGGCAGGGGATGGGGAAACTTACCTGGAGAAAAAGAAGGGCCCAGGCCTTGTTGGTGGCATCAACAGGAAGTGATGTCATCACACCAGTGATATCCAGGCGACACTCTGGTATTTTAGCAAAAATTCTATGGTAAAACCAGCTTCTACCATAGAGTTTTTGCCCAAATACCAGAGTATCACCTGGACATTGCTGGTGTGATGACATCACTTCCTGTGCAATGCCAGCAATGAGGTCTGGGCCTTTCTCTTTCTCCACGTAAGTCCCCCTGCTGGCCAGCTGATCAGAGGCTGAGGGGCATGGCCTGCTGGTGGGCTCTTTCATGGTATAAATGAGGCCTCCAAAGATGCAATCACATGCCAAATGATGTTTCACTGATAATAATTTCTGGTCCAGAAAATGCCTTCCAAAGATTGTTTAGCCAAAACATCCTCAGTAAAATTGTCCTTAAGCAAAGGGCTCTTTCATAGTAACACTTCCAAGCCAAATCAGAACGGCATCAAGATACCATCCCAGATGACATTAGCCACTGAATGGCCTCTGAATGGCTGGATCACATAGCCAGGGAGAAAACTCCCTTTATTCAAATAAACAAATAGCATCCTTGCCGGGAGGGTGGGGTAAAAATCTAATTAATAAATAAATAAACCAACTGCAAAGGGACACCAAGCAGGATCAAAATTTACTAAAATGGTGTAAACTGTTCAGGGTTCTTTCAGAGACCATTTCAGCTCCCTTGAAATTGTTTTTCACGTTGAAAATACTCGTCCACAAAACTGTGGCAAAGCACACGTTTGTGAAAACAGTGGGAATACTAAACTGTATTCACCATTGTTCTAGTAACATGGGAATATAAAAATAACATAGAAAGGTTAGAAACATATGGGAAAAAATGCTCCTCCCCATAACATGGTATCTGACACCAGCATGGTTTTCTCTCATATGATTCTATATAATAGATTAAGGTCACACATAACAGAACGTAATGTAATATGACTTCAACTGGCCACTCAAAGAAGGGAAATACAAATATTGGAATCTTATACACATTTTATCAGATAAGTGTCCCATTAAATTCAATTTTTCTGGTCCAACTACAAACAATTTGCTTATTTGTTTTAATATACATTTTATTATTTGCTCATTTTCTTGGGAAAGTGTCCTGGAAAATATTTAATCCAGAGTTACACAAACATATAAGAAACATAGGATTTTTACAACTTGCTGTAAAATATGTTGTTACAGCAATAATTTATGACAAGAAGATGAAATATAGGTCCAGAAATTCAACCCAGTGGCCGGATGATTAATACACACACCTCAGATTTTAATCCAAGCTGTCTCCTGTATCCCAATTTACTTCATTAAACATCCCCAAAATACACCCTCTGTCCATACACTCTAATATTTATCCTTGCCCATTAATTATGCTTTCAATCTTGTCCAGAGTTCCACATTTTTGGCCTCCGAAGAGCGTTCAGGTGTGCACAAAATTCCAGCAAAACTGTCCAATTAGTTAAAAGAAATAACTGAAAATGTTAGTAGAAAGCCTCTGTCATATAAGTGTCTACAATAAATGTTCAGGAATTGTCCCCCCCCCCCGCAAGAATAACAAGACAGACAATGGTTTGGAATTAAACAAGGGCCACTTTATTAACTATTTAACAGAACATTGCAGCAGCAGCAACTAAGCAAGCATGGAACAGGCAAGGCAGGCGTCACTCCCTGACCAACCCCCTTGCCCCTGAAGGGCGGGTCACCCAGCTCTGGTCATGAGCCAACTCTCTGGCTCGTACTCTCTGGCTCGTGACCAGCAGCCCAGCAAACTGGTTGCCCTCTAGGAGCGCCTACCCCTAAAGCCTTCCAACTTGCAGGGAGGAACCTGCCCTAAGAGGTTCCCAGTGGAGGTGATCACAATTCCCCACCCACCCTGAAATCCAAAGGCAGTTCCTGATGACCCCCTGTTCCCTAACGGGATATGCCATAAGGTGCTCACCAGTTCAATTTTCTTGCTTGCAAAAACCTGCCACAGCCAAGGTCAAGCCTCTGCTTTGGCCTTTGCTCCCCACTCAGCATCCTAATGCCGACCTAATCCCTTGCTGCAAGTCCTGCAAAAATATCCCATTGTTCTTGTCAGACAAATGCACCCCATCATCCCTATACAGGTCCGGGAACACGACCCGTATATCGGGGTGCGACAAAACATACCCAACCCAGCATCCATGGCCTTTTTCAGTTGCCTGTTAACTTTACGTCTGGCACGGTCAATACACCTGGGGTCCCCCAAGTTCCGCCACACCAGGTGGGGCAGTATGGCTGACCGTACTATCTTCACTGTTACGCCAAATGCTTTATCTACAGCAGATGGCTAACTATAATTTGAACGTGAGTGCTGGCCAGCTATACCAAGGTTGTTTCTACCGATAGAGACCCAGTAATGGAGACGACACGGGTATTTTTCCAAAACAAAATAATCTTTTTACTGAAGGGTTTCAAGTTCACACATACAAAATAATCAATCTCTCAATTCATATACACTCAAGGTTCCTTTACAGTTACAGAAAGAATATAAAAATAGTTTCTTAATTACTTGGAAGTAGGTAGGTATATTTCGGTTTATACTCGCCTGCTTCCGGGAGTCCTGTCTTTGTTGCAATGGAAGATTGGAAGATAAGGGAAAGGTTTCTAGGGGTAGTTAATTCACACTGCCAGAACCCGCCAGCTAGTGTGGGGATGGGTGTGGATGTCTTTGGCTGCGCACCCCAAAGAGACCCAGCAAGAACAAAGAGGGTTTAAAGCAGGAAGGAGGGGGGGTAGGAGGATGTGTGGCCAGCCTGCAGCATGGTCTTGAGTTGATGGTAGAAATGTGGCTGGCAGCTCTTAAAGCATGGTCCTTGCATTATATAGTTGAATCACCAGGTGGGTGGCACCTTGCCAAGCAGTAGTCCCACCTACTCACAAGTCCATCCCATGAACTACCCAACTGGTGAATGTAGAAAAGGGGCTGGTGTTCTATGGTTTGGGCCAATATTTGAAATACTATCCTCTATCTCATGGAATACCATTTGGCTAGGTGTAGAATCTCAGCTTCAGGACATCTCTTTGTTGTGGAGATGAATCTTGGCCTCACCAAGCTGCCAAGGCATTATAAACAGGAAACTGCAATTCAAATGTAGATCCAGTCTGTGTCCTACATGACAACCAGTCTTTGCAGTAATGGGGGAATTCTTCTCTTGGTCTTTGTCCTCTGTTCACAATGGCCACCATGTGCTTCTTCTTCCCATAATGCCTTGAGCTGAATGTGTGCAAGCTATATTAACATAAAATGCAGGCAAGTGGTTCCTATGTGAATTCTGTCTCACAGTACATAATTCAAACAGCTTTCTTTGGCTCATGGCACACAGATGTGTGCACAGTCCATCCATAGTGCATGTGTAGCAGATATAAAACCATAAATGAGTTCATTTCTCAACATCGCGCCGGGCCACCTTGCTCTTATCCTCACAAGGTCAGCCTCAACCTGTAACACAAGGGCCTTGCCCTTCATTAGATCCAGGTCATTGCCCCCCAAGTGTATTACCAGGACATGAGGAGGAGGAGCCATCCTCTCATCAAACAGCAGAGGAAGGAGCATGGGCCATCACATGCCCCTCCTTCCCAGCCATTCCACTTCCGCCAAGCGGAAAGCCACTGGATGTCCTTCTGGCTCAATGAGCTGCCCAGAAGACCATGCTGTGGCTGCAGACGGTAACCCTTCATCTCATCCTACGGCCTGCAGCATCTGTAAAAAGAACATCATCAATAAACCAGCATAACGCTATGGGATATTTAAACAGTTGTTATGAGACAGACTGATTTTATGTTTTATATCTGATACACAAGCAACACACATGGACTGTGCACATTCATTTGTATACCATAAGCCAAAGAAAGCTGTTTGCAACACCTATAGTGAGAGAGACAGATTTCACATAGGAAAAGACTTGCCTGCCTTCTGTGTTAATGAAGCATGCCCACATTCAGCTAGCAAGGCATTGTGGGAACAAATAGCACATGGTTTGCCATTGTGATCAGAAAACAACAACTTGGAGAAGAGAAATCCCCCATTACTGGAGATACGAGATGTCACGAAGGCATGGACTGAATCTGCATTTGTATAACAGCATCCTGTTTACTACATCCTGTGTGCCTGGGAAGGCCAGCTTCATCTGTACTTCAAAGGAGATACAGGAAGATAAGACTTAACACCTAGCCAAAGGGTATTTCATGAGATAGATGATAGAATTTCAAATATTGCCCCTCCCATAGGTATACCTGCCCCTTTCCACATGCAGCCAATCAGGGTAGTCATGGGATGGACTTGTAAGGAGTTGGGCCGACAAGCTGGCAAGTTGCCACCCACCCGAAGATTTCACTGTAAAACGTTCAGCACGCTTTCAGTTCTTGGCTGCTGGCTGGCCACATTCTACAATCCCCCACCCCTTTTCCCTGCTTTAGAAACTCTTTGTTCTTGCTGGAACCTCTTTGGGATGCGCAGCCAAAGATGTCTATGCAGAACACACACTAGCTGGCTCATTCTAAGCAGTGTGAATGAGTAATTAACCCTAGAAATCTTTCCCTCACCCTCCAATCTTCCATTGCAACAGACAAGACTTCTAGAACAGGTGAGTATGAATCAAACTAGTTACCTTCCCACCTCAAAGTAACTAAGAAACGATTTTGTATATCTTTCTGTAACACTAAAGGAAACTTGTATGCTTGTGAATTGAGAGACTGATGTTTTTGTATGCTTGATATTGAAATCCTTCAGTAAAAAGATTATTTGTTTAAGAAAAACATCTGTGTGGTCTCCATTACTGGACTCCTAAGTTAAAACACAACCTCCGTAAGCATTGGCCAGAGCTCATGTTAAAATATAGTTAGCCATCTGCTGTAAAATAGAGCATTTGGCATAACACAGTGCAATTCTGGACGTAACCCTTGTAGCAGCGTGACTTCCAGCAACCTATCCGCTGAATCTCACTGCCCATATACCTCATGGCAGCCGCTGTTGAAGCGGCCCCTATCCGGAAACAGTGAGTTCCAAAGCGAATCCTACCCAATCTCAATCGTGCCAGCGCCTTCTGTGGAGGTAGGTAGGTTAAGTGGTTAAGTGCGCGGATTCTAATCTGGGAGAACCGGGTTTGATTCCCCACTCCTCCACTTGCACCTGGCTGGATGACCTTGGGCAAGCTGAAGTTCTGATAAGAGCTGTTCTTGAAAAAGAGCAGTTTCTGTCAGAGCACTCTCAACCCCACCTACCTCACAAGGTGTCTGTTGTGGGGAGGGGAAAGGAAAGGAGTTTGTAAACCGCTCTGAGACACCTTTGGGTAGTGAAGCGTGGGGTATAAATCCAATCTCTTCTCTTCTTCTTCTTGTCAGTGTGCTTTTCCTTACCATCCTTCTTAGGGGGCCCCTTATACACCTCCACTTGGCGCTCCTCCATGCCCTGCCCTTGCTGGCCGCATTGTCGTCTTCCCCCACCGGTGATCCCTGCTTATCCTCTAAAAATGCCAAGCGGGCCAGAACCTACGCCTGAAAGGAAGTATCAGAATTAGAATCCCCTTTCACTTTTTACCGACATTCCTGTTCTGCGGAGCGCCCCTCTGCCATTCCAGCGCCTCAAGCCTTTGTAGAATTGCAGCATTAACCGGGTCATCATCCTCTTCATCAGATGGGACAACTGGCACAGGCTGTGCAGGGGGCCGCTTAGGGGCTGGCTGCTTCCCCTTGGCCTTACCTTGGTCCTTCCTAGAAGCCATCACACTATATGATTTTTAAAATTGAACTAATATGTGAATGCTTAAAATGGCCACCAGAGAACCCTCCTCAAAATGGCCACCAGGGTCGACCTCTTCAAAATGGCTGACTTGTGAATGCCCTACACAAGATGGCTGCCTCTTCCAAGCCACACCACAATGCTATCGCAGTACCACCACCTGCCTATAGGAGGTTGTCCACCCTCCAGGCCAAATCTCTACCCTTTTCCACTATGGCTCCCCACAGCCCAAAGGCAGGAACGTATGGTCACTAGGCAATCCCACCAACCGGCCTGCTAACACCTATGTCCCTTGGACAGATAGCAATCGGGAAAAGGGGGGGAAATTTAAGGGATGAGAAGGGGGTGGCAGGAAGCAGCCTCACCAACTGCAGCCACCCTCACACCCAAGCTCTCTACTGGTCCCTACCCCCCAGCCTACTATGTTCGGGTTGTGTGTATCTTTTGGTCGGGGGGGGTTAAATAACAAGGGGTTGCAGCAAGCAGCCCGCCACCGCAAATCTCCTGCTGCCACTGCCTTCTGGCTCTCACGTTGCCGCCAATAGCCTCCTCGCCGTCCATGAGCCACCGCCAATGGGCCGCCGCCTCCAAAACCGGCCACTGTCGCAAAATTGCCCCCACTGCCCCGAGCTAACAGCTGCCGCCATTTCGGGCCGCCGTCGTCACGCTCGAGAACGAAAATGCGGTGAAAGCAAGCCAGCCCCACAGCTCCCCCTCAGACTTCCTAGCCAGCATGGCCCAGCCTCAGACGAGCTGATGCTGCGGAAACAGGCCACCGCTGATCGTCCTCCCGACTTGAGTGCTACAGTGGGCTGCAACAGCCTCCAACGAGCCACCGCTGCCACTCCTAGACTGCCGCTGCCGCTAACTAGCTGCAGGGCCTCCTCACTCCCTACAGGTAGGCCTATGCCCTCCCTGGCGTGCTCGGAGCTGTTACAACACCAACAAGCATGCGGAGCAACTGCAAAGGGCGGGAGCGGAGCCTTGCCCTTTCAAATGGCTGGCTCCGCCCCCCACCACATCAGGATGCATGCCGTCCTGTCTCCGTTGCCATCCCCATTCTTTGGGGCGGCAAAAAAAAACCCCACCCACCATTGGCGTTGCCGGGCGGGCAGGCGGGAGCTCCGTTATTTTCATTGAAAGCAAGAGCCCTGACCTGGATGGTGCAGGCTATCCCATCTTGTCAGATCTTGGAAGCTAAGCAGAGTCAGCCCTGGTTAGGACTTGTATGGGAGACCACCAAGCAAGCCCAGGGTCACTATGCAGAGGAAGGCAATGGCAAACCAGCTCTGAACATTTCTTGCCTTGAAAACCCTATGAAGTCGCCATGAGTTAGCTGTGACTTGATGGCACTTTACACACACAGTGTGTAACAGACTCGCACTCTTCTAAGCCCATTGACAGAGTAAGTCTGTATGAGGGCAAAAGGGTAGAGTAACAAATCCTGGATGGGCATATCCAGAGTATCTGACTCTGACAGAGGAACTCTGCTGCCCAAATGGCAAGCAAGGCAGACTGAGCCCACATGGGGACAGCATACTTTGGGGGATGTTGTCCCCCCCCCCCTATAGTTGAACTTGTTCCCTAGGGAAACTTTCCTTTTCTGCTTATTAGTGCAGATTGCCCTAATAAGAATGCAAAAGCTCCTAATTTACCAGCAGGCCTCTCCGGGAGAAATCTTTTCTCCAAGTGCTTCCCCATCTCACACTAAAGATAGATTTCAAAGCAATTAGAAACTACCTTAATGTGTAGAGGGATATAATTTAAAATAAGTGCAGTGGGAGTATTTTGGGCACACATTTTCTGCATGCTGAATGATTGGATCTGAAAGCTGGAAAGCTGTGTTTAGGGTTGCCAGGCTCCAGGTGGGCCCTGGAGACTTCCTGCTATTACAACTGATCTTCAGACAATAGGAATCAGTTCCCCTGGATAAAATGGCTGCTTTGGAGGGTGGACTCAATGGCGTTATATCCTGCTGAGGTCCTTCCTCTCCCCAAATCCTGCCCTCCCCAGGCTCCAGCCCTAAAATCTCCAGGTATTTCCTAACCCAAAGCTGGCAATCCTATCTGTGTTGCATTTACTTCTGCCATTCATTACAGAGAATGAATGCCTGCCTTCTACCTTTTCCCATCTATATACTACTTTTACAAACCTCCCAGTGATGCTGCTGTGGTCCAGGTATCCCTGTGCTTTCCAAGCTCACCCCTACATTTTTGCTCTTCTTGAAAGGAAGAGAGAAAATGGAATGGTATTGGCCATGGCGATCAGGGAATATGCTTGAGAAACCATTGGGTAACTTTTATTCATAAAATGAAAAAAATTATTTGAATTTGAGCCTTCAGACTGCCTCCAGAAGCTTTATTTGAACTCTAAATAGTTTCTTCTTTTCTTAGCTGCAGGGGGGGAGGGATTGCTGTATCTCTGTTGAACTTTCACTGTCTGTCATTTTGCATGGCTGCCCCTAGGTATATACATGTTGCCTCGTCTCTTTTGCATTTTAACAAGGCTTTTGATTAAAAGTTCAAATTTGTAGTGGACTTTTGAAGAAAACCACTAAGTAAAGGGCCTAGAATGGACGTATGTTCTACTGTTTGTACAGAAGGGTGAATTCATACCACCTGTTAGAAAACCCTAATGCAGATATTTTAAAACACAAAGTCTGTATGACAGAGTTCAGTTTCCCTTGAGAAAACGGCTTCTTTGGAGGGTGGGCTGTATGGTAATGTATCCCAGACTTGGCGACCCTTACTGGGAAATGCCTGGAGATCTGGGAGCAAGGCCCCGGGAGGCCAAAGTTTAGGGAGAAGAGGGACATAACAGTGGGGTATAATGCCATAGCATAGAGTACACCTTCCAAAGCTAACATTTTCTCCAGGGGAACAGATCTCTGTTGTCTGAAGATCAATTCTGGCCAAACCTGGAGGTTGCAAACCCTAGGCGGTTTGTTTCCATTCATCTAATAACTGAACACACCCATTTGAATAGACATGATATTTTATGTATAAAACAAAGGATTGTACTATCTGTATTTAGGTAAAATGTAGACCAAACCTATTCTATTCTATTCTTCGGCGCCGAAGAATAGATTCTTTTGAACTATGGTGCTGGAGAAGACTCTTGAGAGTCCCTTGGACTGCAAGAAGATCAAATCAGTCAATCCTAAAAGAAATCAACCCTGACTGTTCCCTGGAAGGCCAGATAATGAAACTGAAGCTCAAATACTTAGGCCACCAAATGAGAAGGGAGCACTCACTGGAGCAGACCCTGATGCTGGGAAAGATTGAAGGTCAAAGAAGACGAGGACGGCAAAGGATGAGATGGTTAGACAGTGTCATGAACGAACATGAAGTTGAGCAAACTTCAGAGGACGGCAGAAGACCAGAAGGTCTCGCATGATCTGGTCCATGGGGTCGCGAAGAGTCGGACTCGACTGTGCGACTGAACAACAACAATAACAAAGACCAAACCTACCCAAAGGATCTCCTGATGAGTCCATTCATGTACCAAGTTCAGATAACAAGAAGATAATGGTGTTGTTCTCTGTGCCTACTGTAGCACTTGAAAAGTCCCTTCTGCTAGACACACTCCAAGGCTATACACTTTACTCATGACTCATGAGTGAGCCCTGGGTAAAAGAAGAAGGGCATAGCACCCCTAGAGAATGCCCAAGTCTCTCCAAAAATGAAGCAGAGATGTCCACAGAACAGAGGGAATGGGTCTTATACCAATTTCCTCCACACTTAACAGCCACAGGGCATTCTTTCTCTCTCACAGTATTTACCCCTCTGGATCTGGCCTTCCCTTCCAGCTTGGTTCAGCCTTTTCTGTTTCCTCTTAAAGTCTGTTTTAAAGTCTTCGACAACATATCTGTTTTGTTCCCTTCCCCAATTACTTGCTATTAAACTTGATTTAAGATGATATTGGTGAGGCAAAGAACTCCTCTGTGCAATTTTGCATGGGATTATCTTTTCATATAAACTTTGCTTCAACCCATGCAAAGCACCTACATATGCTTAGTTAGCGTGCCAGTGCAGTACCCACAATGGCTACAGGTCCCTGGTGTTCAAACTAAACACAACTGCACAGGTGGGAGCACCGTTTAAATGAGACATGGAGTCCATGCAAAGTTTATGGGTGAGTTATCTGGTCTCACCAGCCCCAGCCCAATCTTCTACATAAGGTGTCACACGCCTCATCAATATAGTGAGCTATTTGCACAGGAACACCTCATCACATTGTGACAGTTGTCAAATTATATGTAAATTGTTTGATTCTGATTTTTTTACCATTTTTCCAATCCACTGGCAGCTCCCTGGGAAATATAGTTAACAGAAATAAATCATATTGTGGTCAGTGGTTATAAAATATTAGATGTTCTAGCACTTATTAGATGTTCTAGCACTTACACATATTAGATGTTCTAGCACTTAGGGTTTCTAACTCTGGCTTTGGAAATGCCTGGAGATTTGGGAGCAGAGCCTGGGGAGGTTGGAATTTTGGAAAGGAGGTCATAGGGCAGGGATGTCAAACATAAGGCCAGGGGGCCAGAACCGGCCGGTCCAGGGCTCTTATGCAGCCCCGCGAGCAACCAGTGCAAGGGAGGGAACAGGAGACTGCTCAGGGGGAAGTGGGCGGAGCCACTCTGACTATGGCTTCATCATGGCAGAACAACCTCATCTGCAGCAGTCAATCAGCATGGGAGCATCTGCCCAGTGCTGCACTGCTGACTCTCCAATCCACCCATAAAACAACTTGGAGCTTACCAGCTGCTGTCCTTTATACAGTTTACATCTCCAGTACCTGGCATTATGTTTTATGGCACACATGGCCCGGCCCAACAAAGTGACATTTATGTCAAACGGAGCCCTCTTAACAAATGAGTTCGACACCTCTGCCATAGGGTCTGTCCCCGAAGCTGACATTTCCTCTGTGGGAATGGATCTCTGTATCCTGGAGATCAGTTGTACTGCCAGAAGACTTCATCTCAAGATTGGTAAGCCCACATCACATGCTAGGGTTTAAAGCATCCTCCTGAGCCTGACACCACCCCTGAGCTTCCCTCAGCACATTTATAGTTGGCTGCTTATGGCGGCCATGGCTGAATTTTTAGCGAGGTGTTAGGCTTCAGCACCACTTCATTTTCTGTCTAATATTTCCATCAGATTTGTATATGGATCCTTTACAGTCATGTATTATAATGTAACTCACACCCAGGGTTCTGATGGGATTATCACAGCTGATCTCTCACCATTCCATGTCAAAATATCTACCCAAAGCATTTTTTATTAGCGTTTCCTAAAATGCTATTATCTATTAAAATAGGAAAATCTACCCTTAGGCCTAGCACATTTCATGAAGAATAATTTGGGTCAGCAATGTAGCAGTAGAGCAAGGCAACCTGCACCACCGCTGCCTTTCATGGGGAATGCAGGAGGGTTGTTCCTGCCAGCTGTTCTCCGGAAAGCCTGACTGTGACATAAAGCATCACAATTAATTGTGGCTTACCAGACTTCTGGGGCCCGCAGTCTATAACATAAAACACTGAAACTGTCTGTGCCTACATTTGATTCAGAAGCAATATTTATTGTTTCTCAAATAAGTACGTTTTCCCCCCACTCGGCTGATGAACACCGCATTCCAAATCATCGTTTTAAAAGTCTGCTCAGTGGTACTAATCAGAAATGTTGCTCGTCTCCTGTTCCTTTTGATAGGCCTCCCGTGGGTTACTTTTTAATATAGTGAAACATAAATCACATGCAGAAGAATGAAATCTTGTCTTCTAAACACAGCATATGCCCAAGGAGTAAATCAGGCAGATACTGCTGTATCTGTGCAACTGTCATACATCTCCTGTGTGAAAATCTGCAATAGTGATAAATAATATTCACATACTACTGCACCTGTGGTGGTGTGTCATGATTCACTCAGAGATGACAGTCCAGAGGAAAGAAGCTACAAGATGATCACTGGAGAGTAAAGAAATAGAGGCATAGGGGCATTTGTTTTTGGTCCTTTTAGCGAGCACATTAGTTTAGCAAGGAAAACACCTATGAAATGTCAGTATTCAGAGCTGACCTGTTCATTTAGTTTCTGGCCCATAGCACACATAAACATTCCCATTTTTAGCCTACTGTGAAAAGTGGTGCCCAGCAATCAGTTCAGGGAGGCTTTTGATAAAGAAAAATTCAGTGGGGAAGTCATACCCTCTCACCTGGAATTCTTTGAATGTGTGGAGCTTGCTGAGGATCAAAAGAAATGTGTTCTTCATGTTATCTTGTATTTTGTGCCCAGTTCTCACTCAGCTTTAGTGAGCCCTGACTCAGATTAACCTCGACTTACTCACCAGACTCCAAACCCAAAAATGTTTAAAATTTGTGCTTAAAATCTTGGGGGAAAGAAGTAAAGAAGTCATGTCCTCTGATCCACAGGTTCTTTCCATTAACCCTGGAAACGTAGGGAATGGGCAGTGATTTCTCCGAGGCAAGGTAAAGGAACTTTGCATGTTCCCAGAGAAACTCTTTTCATTTAGTCAGAAATTGTAGACACAACTACTAAGGTTAACATTTGGGAGACCTGCATTTTGACTGTTGCAAACTTCTGAAACAAAGTCCAGGGCATGGCACTGGTGATTGTTGGATGAAATTATGTAACACAACCAGTATTTTGTAGCAGTGAAAGTAATTTGGTCACTTATACTTCACAGAACTTTAAATAACAGATTTGCTTCAGAAAGGAATGCATATGTGACAGGGGGAAATAACAATAGAATAGTGTAGGTGTGTGTTCTGCTTCAAGAAGCCTAGAAGCCATACTAAAATCTGCTATGTTTTCACTAAACATGTTGTGGACCAAGAAGTTTCCATTGTTGTTCTCATATCAGTTAATATTATCTATTCTAGTTACATTTGTATTCTTACCATATTTTCATTTTCTTCAAGCCAAACCAACTATATTTCATTAAAAAGATATGCAGCTGTGTAACTAAACTAAAATAAAACAAGGAAATGTAATCAGGAGAAAAATCTCAATATATCTAACTAGGAAAAAGGCCCGTTGTGGAAATAAATACAACGATCTCTAGAATGGACACTCAGTGTCAATTTGCTGTGGCGACCTCAGCAGGGTATAATGACACTGAGTCCACCATTTTCTCCAGAGGAACTGATCTCTGCTACCTAAAGAATAGTTGTAATTTTGAGTGATCTCCAGCCCTCACCTGGAGATTGGCAACGATGGTTTCCCAGAAGGGAATGGTTGGTTTGGAGAGTGAGGTCTATGGTTTTGTATCTGTCCGAGATCCCACGCCTCCTGAAACCTCACCCTCTCCAGGCTCCATCCCTCACATCTCCAGGAATTTCCCACCTGGAGTTGGCAACCCTGTCTCCTTCCCAGCCAATCATCAATCTACCTTTATTCCTCCCTCACTCTTCAGCTTTCCACCCCCCACACACCTGCAGCCTCTCCTGTGCTCTGAAGCCTGGACTGCTATGTCACATTGGCTGTCATACGGGGGACACCTCAGCAGCATATAAGGATACAGATCCCACCATTTTCTCCAGGGGAACTGATCTCTGCCATCTGGAAAGCAGTTGTAATTCTGAGTGATCTCCAGCCCTCACCTGGAGATTGGACACATTTTACCTCAGAACAGCAAACTGTTTAGAATGTTAGAGGCAAAAGCCAATCAAGTCGCATATGCAAACGACCTCTGTGTTCTGAGGCAAAGGCCAATGAGGCTGCATATGCAAATAACCTCTGTGTTTTGACTGGCTGAGGGGGACAGCAAACTGTTTAGAATGTTGGAGGCAAGACTCAAGCAATGCAGCCAGTGGATAGGGACAGATTCTGAGTGACACACCAGGGCGCCAACCAATTCCGGAGCGTGTGGAATGTTCTAGAGAAGTGCCACCACCATTCGGCTTTTATATATAAGGGAGATTTTGAAGTCTTGATCCCTGTATCAATAGCAATATTTGTGCACAGGGATCAGGCACTGTGCACCCAAGAATTTGGCAATGATGGAAAGTACCTTCAAAACACGACAGATTTGTGGAGATCCCAGTAGGGTTTTCAAGGCAAGAGACAGTCAGAAGTGGTTTGCCATTGCCTGCCTCTGCATCATGACCCTGGACTTTCTTGGTGGTTTTCCATCCAAATACTAACCACGCCCAACCCTACTTAGCTACTGAGATCTGAAGAGATTAGGATAGCCTGGGCTATCTAGGTCAGGGCAGAATTTGCACACTCTAAAAGGTGTATCAAAGTATATTATAACTGGGTCTGTACTCTGTAGAGGTTCAGGGGTTAAAAAGTGTGTTGTTCCGGCTGGTAGAGGGGAAAGTGAAAAGAGCCATGGGTATGACTCATGTCCTAAGCTTCCAGTCTCACAGAAATGTAAATGAATAAAGCTGGGGGAAGGACAATAGCCAGGTCCCACCTTGGTTATAGAGCTTCAAGGGGCCAAGGCAGGCCCGTAGCTACAGTGGGGCATCTCAGGGCTCGGCCCCCTGACTTACCACCAAGGCCCCTTGACTTCCAATCCAGCCCACGGGCTACCTTGGGGTGTGTGCAGGGGTGTGGGGGGGTGCCCCCTTACATATTTAAAGCCCCCCCCCAATTTTTTTTTTAAATCCTGGCTACAGGCCTGGGCCAAGAGAAAGAACAGGCTTTCCTTTTGGGATAGGAAGAGGGTCTGTGAGGACAGGACAGAAGGGGAACTGAAATTCTTGAACAAGAGGAAGAAGCAGCCATTTGCCACCAGGCTCTCTAAAAGACTAACAGCCAAATTTAGGGCTGCGGCGGGGGATTGTCATTCTTTACAGGAGCTCTGCCACGGGGGACGGCAACAGGCGTTGCACCGCCGTCGCCAGGATGTGACGCTACGCGTCACTCTGGCAACGGGGCTGTTTGGAGTCCCGTTGCCAGAGCGACGTGTAGCATCACATCCTGGCAACGGCGGTGCAACGCCTGTTGCCATCCCCCGCAGCAGAGCTCCTGTAAAGAATGACGATCCCCCGCCGCGATTCAATGAGACTTGGCAGCCCTAGCCAAACTAGATATGCTCAGTTAGAAACTTTTTCCCCATGCAGTCACACAGCAACTGCAAAGGATGTCTGTTAAAAACAAAGAAGAGCCCATATTTGGGCTCCTGCCTTCCCCCACCAGCCATTTTCCCTTGCTGAAACAGCATTGGGGAGGGTTATTTACCTGTTTATGTTGGTCCATGTGGATTATTCTGTGCATGTGAAGCACAAAAAATGGGGAAATAACCCCCATAACCTTTTCTCCCACCCCCTGCAGCAGGATTCAAAGCCCAAATGGCTTTATTTTTAGTAGACATTAATCATAGCTGCTGTTGGGCTACAGGGAGTAACTTTTTAAAAAGAGAACCTCTGTTTTGGCCCTTAGCTCTTCAGTATTTTGCCCATGAACCTGAACTCCATCTTGAGCACGTGTTGCTGAGACCACAAAGGGGAGAGTTCCAAAAACTGAAACTAAGACAACAGGTTCTTTTTAAAATGTTTGCAACCCCAAGAATCTATAGTCTATCCTAATTATCCTTTATTTAGGGTATATAAATTAATGTCCAAAAGCTGAAGTTTTATCACCTTTTATTTTGCCTTGCTGAGTCTGATGTGTTGACTTGCTGGGGATTATTAGGAAGGGAATTGAAAACAAATCAGCCAGTATCATAATGTCCCTGTATAAAGTGATGGTACATCCTCATTTGGAGTACTGTGTACAGTTCTGGTCACCACACCTCAAAAAGGATATTATAGCATTGGGAAAAGTGCAGGAAAGGGCAACTAGGGCCCTATTCATACGAGGTGTTTTGGGCCGGGAGCGGGACGGAACGGGGGCGGAGCAAACGGGCGCGATCCCACGGCAACATCTGGGAATCGTTCCCCGCCCGCCCCCGATCCGTCCCTCCCGCCAAAAACCCACACTAAAAAAGAACCACCTACCTAGGTGGTTCTTCCGAGTAGAGCGCCTCAATCCGGGCCGTGGGATCGGCCGGGGCGTCCTTGCACCTGCACATCCCAGCCCCCGACTGTACTGCGCATGCCCGAGCATGCGCAG
>NW_015215761.1:0-474 GCF_001447785.1 Gekko japonicus | reverse complement strand
AGACCACGGAAGGGAATGACAGCCTCTGGAGGTAGCAGGATTGTTCAGGGAATCGTACACCCAAGGGCGTAGCAGCAGTGTTCTGTGACTAGAATGATAGGCTTGGAATGACAGCCCCTGGCAGTTTCTGGAGTGGTCTTGGACTGGAATGACTGCCCTAGGGAGTGGTCGGAGTGTTCTGGAACTGGAATGGGAGATCACTAAGTGGAATAATAGTCCCTCAAAGTAGCGGGGATATTCTGGGACCGCAATGACAAGCCCCAGAGTCGAATGACAGCCCCTAGATATGGCAGGAGTGTTCTGGAACTGGAATGGGATACCACTAAGTGGGAGTATTCTGGGAATGGAATGACAGGCTCCAAGGTGGATTGACAGTCCAAGAAGTAGCAGGAAGCTTATGGGCCTGGAATGACAGGTCCCAGACTGGAAGGAGAAACCCTGGGTTTAGATAAAGTTCTGTGCAACTGGATTTGC
>NW_015215760.1:0-467 GCF_001447785.1 Gekko japonicus | reverse complement strand
TTGACTTCATTTTTGACACGGAATCTAATGTCTACAACAAAGGGCCACGGAAACGTCTTCGGACAGCGCTGGCTCTTCGGCTTGGAAACAGAGATGAGCACCGCAACCCAAGAGTCGGATTCGACTGGCTTTCAAGCAAGGGAACCTTTACCTTTTACTAACACCGCAAAGGCATTGAACATGGGCACATGGGCATGTGAAAAGGGGCCAGGAATCAGTGGTGCGGTACATACTTTACATGCATACTGAAAGTCTTCTGGCATCCCCAGTCAGGTAGCCAGTGCTGGGAATGACTTTGATCTGCCAGAGAACCTGAACAGTTCCTGCCAATTAGAGAAGGCAATATTGATATGAATAGATAAATGGACCTGCTTGGTGTCAGGCAGTCATATGAAGAGGGCTTTGCAGGTTAGGCAAACACAGTTGTTGAGAGCAGTCCACGCAAGGCGTTGGTGATGAAATTCCTG
>NW_015215759.1:0-490 GCF_001447785.1 Gekko japonicus | reverse complement strand
CTAGATTCAAGTCCAGCAGCACCTTAGAATAAGAAGAGGGGGGGGAGGAAGATGAAGAAGAGGAAGAAGAGGAAGAAGAGGAGGGGGAGGAGGAAGAGGAGGAGGAGGAGATTGGATTTATACCCTGCCCTTCACTACCTGGAGTCTCAGAGTGATTTACAATCCCTTTCCCTTCCCTTCGCCACAACAGACACCCTATGAGGTAGGTGGGGCTGAGAGAGCTCTCCTGAGCACTGCCCTTGAGAGAACAGCTCTGAGAGAACTTGTGACCGACCCAAGGTCACACCAGCAGCTGCATGTGGAAAAGCGGGGAATCAAACCCGGTTCTCCCAGATTAGAGTCCGCGCTCCTAACCACTATACCAAACTGGCTTTTTTGAGAACAACAACAGGCCAAGCTCCCCTCCCAGGTGTGTGTGACAAAGAGCTTTGAACTTTTGAAAGCTTTTACCCCAAAATTCCTGTTGGTCTCTAATGTGTTACTGGGCTTG
>NW_015215758.1:0-534 GCF_001447785.1 Gekko japonicus | reverse complement strand
GAAGAAGAAGAAGAAGAAGAAGACAACGATGACAATGACAATGACAATGAAGAAGATGAAGACGAAGAAGAGATTGGATTTATACCCCACCCTTCACTACCCGAAGGAGTCTCAGAGCAGCTTACAATCTCCTTTCCCTTCCCCTCCCCACAACAGGCACCCTGTGAGGTAGGTGGGGCTGAGAGAGCTCTCTCGAGAACTGCCCTTGAGAGAACAGCTCTGAAAGAACTTGTGACTGACCCAAGGTCACACCAGCAGCTGCATGTGGAGGAATGGGGAATCTAACCTGGTTCTCCCAGATTAGAGTCCATGGTCTTAACCACTACACCAAACTGGCTGCACCAAAAGCAATATAAATATTTGAAAAAATAAGAACATTTGTGTGAGCCAAAACATTGGCATTGGAGAGAAAGTGAAGCAAAGGGAAGATATGTCGATCATCCCCCAAATATCCCGCCTCTTGTCCTTATAATTTTGCTGACAAGTAAAGCCCCATGATTGTCATCCAATCAGAGCCCATGGAACCCCACTAGA
>NW_015215757.1:0-483 GCF_001447785.1 Gekko japonicus | reverse complement strand
CTCCATCCTCTGGTAGCAAATCCCACATTGTAACCCCTCTCTGTGTAAAACAAGGACTTCCTTTGGTCCGTCCTGAACCTACTGCCTATCAGCCTCACTGGATGATCTCTAAGCTCGCATGAAACGTACGCTTGGAAATGAGCAGCTGCAGACAGCCATGTTCCCTCTAAGCTGTGGAGTTGTGTGAGCAAAAATTCTACTTTGAGGGCTACTGGCATTAAAGTTGTGAGCGAGCAACTTGGCCGCTGCATAAATTAGTTGGCTCTGGAGCCATCCCTTCCTGAGCGGAGACAAAAATGTGTGAGCCAGAGGCTAAAAAACTGTGAGCTAGCTCACACTAACTCAGCTTAGAGGAAACACTGGTTCCCAACTCCCTGTACAGCCAGGAAGCAAACGTGGGTGACCTTGGGGCCAGGTCACCCTCTCTCCGGCTGGCCCGCCTCGCAGGTACACATCGTTGAGCTCCCTGGGAGACGGGAGGCG
>NW_015215756.1:0-472 GCF_001447785.1 Gekko japonicus | reverse complement strand
CTAATTCTGAGAATGGAATTCTGTGTTCTGAATTCTGAGAACAAAGTTCTGAGTTCCATATTCAAAGTTCCAAGAATGGAATTCTGAGTTCCAAATTCTCGAGAACGGTGTTCCATGTTCTGAATTCTGAGAACGGAGTTCCGATTTCCAAATTCCATGAACAGAGTTCTGAGAACAGAGTTCCAAGTTGCACATTCCAAGAATGGAATTCTGTATTCCGAGTTCTAAGAATGGAGTTCCGAGTTCCAAATTTCGAGAATGCAATTCTGTCGCAATTCTGTGTTCCAAATTCCGAGATTGGAGTTCCGTGTTCAAACTTCCGAGAATAGAGTTCCGAGTTCCTAATTCTGAGAACGGCATTCTGAATTCTGAGAATGGAGTTCTGAGTTCTAAATTCAGAGAACGTTGTTCCATGTTTAAAGTTCAAAAAATGGAATTCTGAATTCCGAGAATGGAGTTCCAAATTCTGAGT
>NW_015215755.1:0-489 GCF_001447785.1 Gekko japonicus | reverse complement strand
GTTTGCTCTGGAGCTCTCCTTCCTGAACTGAGGAAAAATGTGTGAGCCAGAGACTAAAAAACTGTGAGCTAGCTCTCACCAACTCAGCTTAGAGGGAACACTGGTCCTGACCCCACTGGTGGACCTCCTGAGGGCACCTGGTATTTCTGGCCACTGTATGACAGAGTGTTGGACTGGATGGGCCATTGGCCTGATCCAACATTGGCTTCTCTTATGTTCTTATGCACGGGTACTGGGAAGAAAAGGGTCTGAGAGCAGCCTGTGTTGGCGGGGCAGTGCCCTTTCTCCCTAAAGGACCGGGCTTCACAGTCCAAGCCCCGAAGTTCCATTGAAGGCTCTCATTCTTATAATTGTTTCTGTTTAAAAGATGAAGAATTAGGATGAATGGTCACCCGCAGCCTCTTCTCAGATTAATTTTGAAAAGCGAGACATTTTAAAAATTCAATAATCCCCCCACCTTCAAAAAAAGTAAAGTCAGGGCAAAACCCT
>NW_015215754.1:0-503 GCF_001447785.1 Gekko japonicus | reverse complement strand
AACCAACCCAAATAACACAAAACAGTGAGCAAGTTCCCATGTTCTCCAGAAAAGAGCAAGAGTCCAGTAGCACAGTAAACAATAACAAAATTTGTGGCAGGGCATGAGTTTTTTTGAGGTGAGTCACTGCTCACTTCTTCAGATACAGTGAGAATGTGAGTCCATCTATCCTATATATTGGAAAGTGGAGTGATTTCAGATACCAAATGACATCAGCAGGCAAATGACAATAGCAGGTGTGATCGGATTGGGTGTGATATGCAGAGAGGTGTGGAGAAATCAGCATTAGTAATAAGACAGGAAACCTAGGTCTTGATTCAGGCCAGGTGGATTTTGCTGTGATTTCAGTTTTGCCTCAGTGTTCCCTGACAAAGTTAGTCTCAAGAGCACCGACTTGCATCGAGTGATGAGCTTTGTCATCAGTTGCAATTCATCAGTCTCCGATAACTGATTTCTCCATGCCTACTACCTCTCCAACTATAAGAACTCCTTATAAGGGAGTC
>NW_015215753.1:0-515 GCF_001447785.1 Gekko japonicus | reverse complement strand
ATCTCCAGGTATTTCTCCATCCAGAGCTAGCAACCCTAATCTCAGACTACTAATTTCAGCTGTTCTCTCAAGGACAGCTCTCAGGAGAACCCTCTCAGCCCCACCCAACTCACAGGGTGTCTGTTGTGGGGAGGGGAAGGGAAAGGCGTTTGTAAGCCACTCTGAGACTCCTTCGGATAGTGAAAAGGTGGGTATAAATCCAATCTCTTCTTCTTCTTTTACTCCAGTCTTTTACTGGAAGCCAATTTTGAGTCAGGATTTTCCTTTTGTGTAATGTTTTTGTCAGTTTTTTGTCCCACAGACTTCCAGCCCACTTTTTGGTGACTGAACATATGAAGAGCCTTGCTGGATCAGACTAATGGTCCATCTAGTCCAGCATCCTGTCTTACACAGTGGACAACCAGTTCCTCTGGAGGACCCTTAACAGGGTACCGAGGCCAAGGCCTTTCTCTGGGATTCAGGGGCTTTGTCCCTCTGAATGTGGAAGTTCCCCCCTCAGTCACCATGGCTAGTAG
>NW_015215752.1:0-466 GCF_001447785.1 Gekko japonicus | reverse complement strand
GCCTACCAACAGCCACAGAGGAGCCAAGCTGGAGAAGCACCTTTGTTGGGAGAGACAGCCGTTTGCCAGTAATTCTGACAGGGGAAAGTGGCTGAGTTGGGAGGGAAGAGGAGCAGACCCAGCACATGGCCAATGGAACACGAGTACTCTTGAGTGGTGGCTGATGGGCCAATGGCTCATGGGTTTGGCGGGTGCTGCTTCTGTGGGCGGGATTCAGGCAACGCAACCAGTGGATAGGGATAGCTTCTGAGTGACACAGCTTCTGAGTGACACATTATGGAGCCAACTGATTTAGAAGCATGTGGAATGTTCAGAAAATGCCACCCCACTACTCAATTATATGTAAGGAGAGATTTCTCTAGTGTTTCTAACCCAGTGAACACCAGAAAGGACTATAGAAACTTTGTTGTCGAGTCCTACGCTTCATGATCCCAGAGACTAGGTTTTACTAAAATTATTAGCAGTT
>NW_015215751.1:0-507 GCF_001447785.1 Gekko japonicus | reverse complement strand
CTAGAACAGCAAAAGCAAACTCCCCCCCCAAGCATCTTTCAGAGAAGACAGTTTTAAGACTTCCACTTCTTGCGCTGACCTCTTGCTTAGGAAAGAGAAACATTTTGCAAATTTAACTGCATATTAACTCCGTCTCCAAGACAGACAGAGGCCACAGAGCCATCTGATCTTCCGTACAATGGTGCACAACCTCTGCTGTGTACCGCAGGATCAAATCCATCTACACACCAGACTGACTGCAGCTCCTTCACACTGAACCTAGGTAGGACCCACCCTTTTTTTTTTTTTTTTGCACCTGCAGCTGGATAAATAACAAGCATCGACAAAGCTAGCACAGCTTCAACGAACACGATGGAAATATGTAAAGTGGCATGTCAGAACTGAAGTTAAGAGAAGGCAAGACAGCATTTGTGAAAAGTGAGGATTT
This sequence comes from Gekko japonicus, assembly GCF_001447785.1. Lineage (NCBI taxonomy): Eukaryota > Metazoa > Chordata > Lepidosauria > Squamata > Gekkonidae > Gekko > Gekko japonicus. The sequence goes on along the minus strand of NW_015215751.1, from coordinate 80 downwards.
CTGTTTCTGCTTCATCGTGCTTCTTTTGGGGCCACCATTCTGTTGCATCCGGGAGCAGTGCAGCTGCATCAGCTTTCAGA
>NW_015215750.1:0-494 GCF_001447785.1 Gekko japonicus | reverse complement strand
GTCACCAAGGCAGCTTCCCCAGTGGCCAAATGGGAGAGCAGGTGAGTTGTTGCCAGCATGGCTTGCCTAGATAGATAGATAGATAGATAGATAGACAGACAGACAGACAGCCAGACAGGCCGACAGAGACAGATAGATGATAGATAGATAGAGCAAAATGCCATATAGGATTAGCAAAATGCCATCATCTCAAGACAAAATACCTTTAAAGGAAGGGCATGAATATTGCCAACAGAAAATATACATTAATCTCTCCATTCCATTATTGGTTGGTAACATGGGAAACATTCCCTTTTTCAGCAAAATGTGATAGATGTATTTATTTATTTATTTATTTATTTTGCGACTTGTATCCCGCCCTATACATAGTGTCTCAGGGCAGCTAACAGTTAAGATTTAAAAATATAGGACAATAACACAATGTTACATAACATATTTAAAACGGTGCTACAATAAATTACTTAGAATACCCAAGATGCGCAACAATCACATTG
>NW_015215749.1:0-508 GCF_001447785.1 Gekko japonicus | reverse complement strand
GCAAGCATACCCAGAAACTGAGAAGATTGGGCTCTTGGCTTTCGGATGATGATGCTTATCTGTCCTAAAGAGGGTCCCTGTTTGCTTTACCAGCATCTAAGATTAGATCTAAGGGGCAGGCTACCTGAGGGTGATTAAAGAAGAAGAAGAGATTGGATTTATACCCCGCTGCCCTTCACTACCCAAAGGTGTCTCAGAGCGGCTCACAAACTCCTCTCCCTCCCCCTCCCCACAACAGACACCCTGTGAGGCAGGCGGGGCTGAGAGAGCTCTGACAGATATCGCACTTTTTCAAGGACAGCTCTTATCAGAACTGCGGCTTGCCCAAGGACATCCCGCCAGGTGCAAGTGGAGGAGTGGGGAATCAAGACCGGTTCTCCCAGATTAAGAGTCTGCGCACTTAACCACGACACCAAACTGGCTTAAACCTGGTTCTATCTTTCCTTTTATTACTGGCTAGCAGTTAATTTTAACCCAGATATTAATGGGGTTTTTTTAAAAAAAAAAA
>NW_015215748.1:0-474 GCF_001447785.1 Gekko japonicus | reverse complement strand
AGTTCATTAGCTGTTGTAGATTTTGCAGGCTGTATGGGCCATGGTCTTGGCATTGTAGGACCTGACGTTTCACCAGCAACTGTGACTGGCATCCTCAGAGGTATAACACAGAAAGATAGAGTACTGTCTGTGTCCAAGTGAGAAGAAAAATGGGAGGCAGGTAATTTATATCTACTCAGGATTCCTGAGTCAGGAAGGTGGGGTAGGGCTGAGTCATTATCTTGTAGGAGTTCCCCAGGCTGGGAACATGCTAATGGAGGAGCTTTCCTGAGGAGGTTCTTTTGCATATGGATTGTTTCCTGAGGAGGTTTCCTGTTTACACTTACTATTCACAGAGACATGATACTTATACATGTATCAATTATTTTTTAATATCTCCATCTCTATTAAGATACAATCTACTCAAATTGGCACAATTCAGTGGTCAGGCCACAGCTGGCTAGACTGTGAAATATTACTAAATAATGAAAAAAG
>NW_015215747.1:0-461 GCF_001447785.1 Gekko japonicus | reverse complement strand
TAATTTAAAACCCAAGTCTACCTTCAATCGAACTACTAAAAATCCTAGACTTGTAGCTTTTTAGGAATTGGTTTTAGAGGAAATACAGAATTTGGAACAGAAAACTTTACCAGTTTGGCATAATTTGAGTAGGATGGAACATCAAGCCTTAGAGCACAGAAAAGACATTATCATCAAACCAGCTGATAAGGGAGGGGAAGTGGTTGTCTGGGGCAGAGAGGACTATATTACTCAAGTCTATAAACTGAATAATACAGCTCATTACCAAAAGACCAAAGAAAACCCATCAAAGAGCATTAAGAAAGATATACAGGACATGTTAGAGGAAGGTGTAGCAGAAGGTTACATTGATAAAACTAGACATGACTACCTCCTGAATTCAGAAGAAATGGTTCCGCAATTTTCACTTTTACCAAACATTCACAAAGGCACGTCCTGTCCCTGGTAGACCTATAGTTTCA
>NW_015215746.1:0-543 GCF_001447785.1 Gekko japonicus | reverse complement strand
ATATTCATCATAGGAGGAGGAAGAGAGGACGACACTGGATTTATACTCCACTTTTTACTCTGAGTCTCAGAGCAGCTTACAAACTCCTTTCCCTTCCCCTCCCCACAACAGACACCCTGTGAGGTAGGTGGGGCTGAGAGAGCTCTTTCCAGGACTGCTCTTCAGAGAACAGCTTTGACAGAACTGTGGCTTGCCCAAGGTCACCCAGCAGTTGTAAGTGGAGGACTGGGGAATCAAAGCTGGTTCTCCCAGATAAGAGTCCGCACACCTAACCCACTACACCCAACTGGCTTCAAAACAAGCATACTGCACTTGTGTCAAATACAGAGTAGCCTGGTCTAGTCCACAAGAGCTTGCAGAGAGCTGATTGGAGACCAGCCCAGAGCAAAGAAATCTTCAACCATTTATACTCTCAGTACCCAAAGTTCAGCTCACATCGAGTCACACAGTTTTGTCAGAAGAATATAAAAATAAAACCAACAATATTTACGTTGAACTCTTACCCACGTTACCCTGAAGGATGTTATGTATAAACTTTCTCGT
>NW_015215745.1:0-480 GCF_001447785.1 Gekko japonicus | reverse complement strand
GGACACTGATTCAGAGGTTCCCAACCTTTTTAAAATCATCACTTTTTAAAATTAGTGTGTCTGTGTGTGTTTTGTGCTTGCCTGGAAGTCATGGTGGACTTCCGGCAACCCCTACCGGGGGCTTGGGTAATTTTCAGAGAGGTGACTTGAGTAGTCTGCCTCTACCTCCCAGCCCTGGTATTCCTTGGAGGTTGCCCTTCCAAGTATTTGCCAGGAGGGATATTGGAAAAAAACCATGCTAGCTCTGGAGACAGGGCCCTGGACTTGGATGCCCCCTTTCCTCTAACCAAGCAGAGCTCTCCCTGGGGTTACCAACTCTGCATTGGGGAACTCCTGGAGATTAAGGGGTGGAGCCTCAAGGGGGACCCCCACAGGGAATAATGCCACAGGGTCCGCCTTCCAAAGCAGCATTGCCAGATCTCTTCCCGGCCACCACCAGGTTAGTGCGGTTGCAAGTCCAGGTTGGGAAACTCCTGGAGA
>NW_015215744.1:0-462 GCF_001447785.1 Gekko japonicus | reverse complement strand
TGGTGCAAAATTGACTGGTAGTTGTTATAGTGTATGAACTGTATGTTACTGTTATACCAAATGTACTGAATATATATACCTGATTAGGATGTTATAAGAATACACAATGGACTTTATAGAATGATAGTTATAAACAGAACACATTCATTTACAAAAGTTTCTTGCAGTGTATATTTTGTCACTTGACTTTCCTAGCTCGGGTTGCTGCAGCTAAATCTTGGAAGGAGGCAGCATTCAAGCTGTTACCGAAGAAGCATTCTTTGGATAGTCTTGGCCGATTATAACCACGTCTCCAGTTTACCGTTATTGGGTAAGATCCTTGACCGGATCATGGTTAAACAACTGCAGCGATACCCGTATGACGCACATTCCCCTTGCTCTTGTTCAGCCGGGCTTTAGGCCTGAGTTTGGGATGAGGGTGGCTTTGGTCATCCTGGTGGACAATCTCTTCTTTACAGCTAT
>NW_015215743.1:0-468 GCF_001447785.1 Gekko japonicus | reverse complement strand
TTCCCTCTATTACTTTGCATTGTTCATTTTGGAAGGCCTCCTTATCTCATACACTACACAATAAATGAAAACCAGCAAGCCGTTCATATGGAGCTATTTTCACCCAAGTCGCTGGTGTCCTCCTGTCCATTAGGAAACCCCTATCACTGGCTAGGCTGCTTCGCACTGTACTCACACGTCCTTTCTACATCAGCTCCTCCCTTTTCCCCTTTCCCCTTTCATTGAGATTTACACTTCAAAGGCTCACAGCGTATTTGACACCTCCCCCCCCACCTGCCCCATAAAATTTTCCAGCACAACAGATATGTGAGGACACATCTATCTGAGGAAGCCAGCCATGACCCTGGAGAGCTCCTGTTGAAATAAATGTTGTTAGTCTTTAAGGTGCCTCTGGGTTTTTGTTTTATTCTGCTGCTGAATCCACCCTACGAAGCAGCCGTTTTCTCCAGGGCATCTGATCCCTGTCGT
>NW_015215742.1:0-458 GCF_001447785.1 Gekko japonicus | reverse complement strand
GAACAGGAAAACTGGCATTATATTCTTAAAGCGCATGGACACAATACAAGCAAATTTAACATTGATATGGAACTTTCAAGGATTCAAAACGTTTTGTATACATGATGGCTTTGTTCAGATATTCTCAACAGCTGCTGCCCAGAAAGAAATTCTCCTTGACTTGCTTGGAATTTGGAACAGAAGAGAAGGTTCCCATGCATCAAGGCTCTCAGAGAGGCGAATGGAGGAAGGAAAGAATGTTCTCCACCACTACCTTAACCTATCAGTCTTGATAATGCAACTATTAGTCAGTTTGCTCCAGAAGCAGCTCATCTTGCCTGACTAGGTGGCTGAAATGAATGCCAAACTGTTCCTTCAAAATGGCCACTGAAAAGGAAAAGGGAGTTTTGGCGGTGGAACGAGCTCTACTTCTTCCTCACTTTTTTCCCATTCAGATTCAAAAAGAAAAATACTGAGCT
>NW_015215741.1:0-579 GCF_001447785.1 Gekko japonicus | reverse complement strand
AGATCTGACAAGATCAGGTTAGCCTGGCCATCCAGGTCAGGGGCAAGCCTTCATATCAACTGTAATTACTGGTTGCCAGGGCTATTTTTGGGCAGGAACGCACAGGAACGGAGTTCCGGCTGGCTCCCAAATTGGCCACGCCTAGCAGGAACTCATTAGCATATTAGGCCACACCCAGCATTAGGATTGGCTACATTAGGGGGTGTGTGGCCTAACATGCAAAGAAGTTCCTGCTACAAAAAAAAAAGCCCTGGGTTTTGACAACAAACAAGGTAAACAGAATAAGAAGCAAAAGGTGGGTGTGGCTGGATAATCACACTTCTGGTAACATGGAGGCCTAATATGCTAATAGGTTGTGCTGTCAGGCATGTGACCTAATATGCTAATGAGTTTCTGCTGTTGGGTGTGGCGTATTATGCTAATGAGTTCCTGCTGGGCTTTTTCTACAAAAAAAGCCCTGCTGGTTGCCATGCCTTTGTAAAGATAGTGTGGATCCTTTTTTATGGTAGGCAGTGATTTATTCTTTGCCTGATACCTTATATATATATTTGCCTGATATCTGGAGACCCAGTTTGGTGT
>NW_015215740.1:0-468 GCF_001447785.1 Gekko japonicus | reverse complement strand
AAACTTAAAAATAGAACCTGAAGCTAAAAATAGTAGCCAAGTTGAAACTAAGAGACACATCCACATTTATATAAAGATATCACAATACTGGAAGGAAAGATTAAATTTAGGTAATAAGGGAAAGAATAATTAATTTAAATATTTAAATTATTAATATTTACTACTTAATAAACCCCTTTATTAATTAGGTGGTAAAATTAATTTAAATTTAAATTCAATTAATATATAAAAGAGTAGATTGAATAAACTTGAAACATAGGTGCAACTGTTAGTTTAGATTGTAATAAGATTATAGAAGCAAATAACGTCAATCAGGGGAAATAAATAAATTTCATTTTAAAGACCTATTAAGCCCTATAATTTAGGTGTAAAATAACGATTAAAAAAGTGTGAAACAAGAACACAAGAAAGTGTGAAACAAGAACACAAAATAGCTAACTGGACAAAATAGCAAGAAGATAACTAAAA
>NW_015215739.1:0-465 GCF_001447785.1 Gekko japonicus | reverse complement strand
TTCCAGGTAGAAGGTTATCCAGGGATTTGAAAGCTGATGATGGTTCGGTCTCCTATAATGTGTGGGTTCTCATGTGAATTAAAAAAACAGCAACAACCAAACACACACACAAAAATGGAAAAGGTGCTTTGCTTGCCTGCAGAGGTGGTGCCGAAGTTCATCTTACCTTGCCTAGGAGCATGAACTTCAGTGGCTTGTAATGTTCTCCATGAATGTAAGTGCTGCCTGACCCCAGATTCTCTATCTCAGATGATGTTTCCAGTCATACATCTTTTCCTGGTTTCTCCTTCCCTTCTCCCCTCCAGGCACCAGCAGTGGATGCAGCAACAGACTTGCTGAGCCAGTTGGCTGCACTAATAGTTAGAAGGTTGGGGTAGAATCTGAATTCAGCTCCCTGAAGAATATACTGTCAGGTGACACTGCACCAGCAGTAAAGTTAAGCTAGGCTGCGGTCACACGTAACAG
>NW_015215738.1:0-470 GCF_001447785.1 Gekko japonicus | reverse complement strand
CCAAGGCCACCACCCCAGGGCTCAGGGCGGCAAGGGAACGTTTTCCCCCCAAACCGTATCCCAACTGATGGCTGGTGGGAGCAGGGGGCGGGGCTTATGTGCCCACCCCCTGGGCTTCTGACTGGTGGAGCAGTGCTCCAGTGCGCTCCAGCAAAAACCGAGGCCTGCCTCTGAGTGTGGGGGGTTTCTATTTTCGTTGCAAATCAGCAATGGACTCCCCTAGCTCTTGGAGATCTACCACCCAAAGAAACGATGACACCAACAGCTGAGAGAGAGAGAGAGATCGTCTCCCCCCCCCCTTAATGTAAAGTGGGGTTTAGAAATTTTGCAGTATGGTACCATGTAGATGTTAGGTTTTATGGCTTTGTATTTTAGATTGTTTTAATGTATTTTGTATGAATTTGTTGTACACCGCTCTAAGCCCATTCACAGGGAGAGCAGTATAGGAGATGATAGATAGATAGATAGAT
>NW_015215737.1:0-468 GCF_001447785.1 Gekko japonicus | reverse complement strand
CTGAACCCACAGATCTGTTTCCACCACTGGTTGTTGTTGCTGTCGTTGTTGTTTTGGAATGCAGGTGGGTGCCTCTGCACATGCATCCACCTGCATTAAAACAAAAAAGACTGGGCAGTGCCTTCTGTGGTTGAGGCACTGCAGTAATGTGAATGCCTGACCACCAGATGAGCATGTGGGGAAACTGCCCCAGGGTTTGCTGTCTGGTTGGTCTGCCCCACAGTACTTTAAATCGGTGCAATTCGAGGCGTACCTAGATTGTGGCAAGCCTCCAGTGTGACCGCAACCTTGGATTGCCCATCCACTTCATTCAATTTTGCTACAGTTGCCTAAGACAAAGACTGGCAAACCGGGACCCATGACTTAGGTCCACATCCAGAAAATACTTTGTTTGGATCCTGCCAAATTTTAATCACCCATCGTTTATCTCATAAGAATTAGAGTAATGTCTTCAATGTGTATAAAACC
>NW_015215736.1:0-509 GCF_001447785.1 Gekko japonicus | reverse complement strand
ATGTTCTATTTTTCAAAAAAATCATTTCCGAATCTTGTAGGGGAGTATTATACATGCACGGCTAGCCACAAAACTCAGATCCGTTCTGTGTAGGGTTTTTTCCAGTTCTTCTGGGGCTACTTCTGGGACAGCCAGTTTGGTGTAGTGGACTCTAATCTGGTAGAACCCCTCCTCCACATGCAGCTGCTGGTGTGGCCTTGGGTAAGCCACAGTTCACTCAGAGCTCTTCTCTCAAGAGCAGTTCTCGAAAGAGCCCTCTCAGCCCCACCTACCTCACAGGGTGTCTGTTGTGGGGAGGGGAAGGGAAAGGAGATTGTAAGGCACTCTGAGACTCCGAATGAAGGGCGGGGCATAAATCCAATCTCTTCTTCTACTACTACTAATGCACATGGGAGCATGGATAAAACACTCCCCCCTCAAAGGGATCTTGGTATGAGAAAGTTTCCCGTTTCCAGGTGGCGGCCGGAGATGCCCTGGAATTACGACTGATCTCTAGGCTACAGAGATCA
>NW_015215735.1:0-457 GCF_001447785.1 Gekko japonicus | reverse complement strand
ACCCTGCCTTCCATGCTTGAGGGCAAACAGGCTTCATAGGCCGCTGCCGCACTGTCATTTTTTGTCATTCGTTTGTCCCTATTGCTTCAGTGTTCCCCACCCCAAAATGTATTTTGCTTTCTCTAGTAGTCCCAGAAGGAGCAAAACACATGTGGAAAAGGGGGTGGGGACCCAAAGCAGTAAGGACAAACAAGTGACAAAGGGCAGAGGGCAACCAAGATGATCAAGGGGTTGGTGTGCCTTTCCTGTGAGGTGAGGCTGAAGACAGAATCTGCGACTTTTTGTCTACAAAAAGGATGGAGAAATGGGGACACACATGACAGTAGATTTATAAAACGATGTGTGAGGTGCAATAATAGATTGAGAAAGCTCCCCCCCCCGATGGATTCTACTAGTGATTAAACTGTGTTAGTGATTAAACTGAGTTCACTGCCAAAGCACCATTTTTAAAAATCTG
>NW_015215734.1:0-474 GCF_001447785.1 Gekko japonicus | reverse complement strand
GGGCTGAATAGTACTTCTTGAGAGCACCTTCCGTTACTTCCTCATTGCTAGAAGTCACTCAGATTTAGATCCTGCACTAAGTCCAAGTCAATAATTTAACTAAGTTCAGGCAGGGTGATAAGAGCCAGTTTGGTGTAGTGGTTAAGAGTGGTGGACTCTAATTTGGATAACCGGGTTCGATTCCCCACTCCTCCATTTGAAGCCAGCTGGGTGACCTTGGGTCAGCCACAGCTCTCTCAGCCCAAAAAACAAACCTAGCTCACCACAAAAAGAGCCAGAGTTTGAGGCTGCCAGACAATCTGTCACTGAACAGAAACCTCACTTCTTTTGATGCTGATCTACACTTCAGAGAGGAAGCATCCTGAAATAAAACTGCTTCTCTGCTCAACCATCTGTTATCTGATGCATGTTAACATAATGTCACTGGTCTGGTTTTTGATTGTACAGAAGGGCCCTCTGCCCTCTCAATTTTTT
>NW_015215733.1:0-471 GCF_001447785.1 Gekko japonicus | reverse complement strand
ACATGTCATAAAATCATCTCATTAAACATTAGTACAATTAAAACATGCATTCATAGAAAATAAGTTGAAGTACCAATTTAAAAATACCAAGTGGCAGCTCAGCGGTTCATTTGGCTCCATTCTATGCCGAGCTCATGCTGGGGTGTGTGGTGTGTGTGGAGGATCACTCTATTAGAGTCCATCAGTCACTCCTGGCACCCATGATGTCAATACTGCCATGGAGCACTTGAAGCAGGGGAAGCCAATGTTATTTGACGTCCACCACCTCAACCAAAGACCTGGCAGAAAAGCTCCATTTTAAAGGCCCTACAGAACTGCAACATGCTGGAAACCCTTCTTGATAGCAGAATTAGAGGGAAAAAATCCTAAGCAAGTCTGTTCAGGTACACTTAATGGGTCTTGCTCCCAGGAAGGCGCACAAAGTACTGCTGCGTAGTTACTCAAATCTAAATCCATGGACAATGAATGGAC
>NW_015215732.1:0-467 GCF_001447785.1 Gekko japonicus | reverse complement strand
TTTATATCAATTCCTGTACATCTCTGATAATTATGAAACCTTTGTTGTTGTTCTTTCTATCTGGGTTGCATTGTTCTAATAAAATATGAGGAGGGAGCACTTTATTCCTACAGATGAGTTTTAACCCAGCCCTAGATTCAAATGCTCTCCTATGTGTAGCACTGAGAACTTCCAGGAGAAGTGGGAAGGCGGACTCTGTCGGTCCACAAACCTGGAAATGATGCCATAGTGCTGGGGTGATGCTCAAGGATTCACCCCAAACTATGGTTTAACCAAAGATTTTTGGGTGACTCCTACAGCATCACAGGTTCACACCAGAAGTGATATTGTAGCATCAGCAGTATCCAATTTCCCTCCAATTTTGTTCCCACTGGTGCACCAAGCAGCAGCTGGAGCAGAAGAACCCAGGGAAGAAGGTCTCCCATGATGACAGGAGATCTGGCCCCTATGTACCACTTTAAAATCAG
>NW_015215731.1:0-463 GCF_001447785.1 Gekko japonicus | reverse complement strand
ATCCTATTATGGACCACCTGTGCGTGTGTGTATGTGTCTATCAAATTGCTTCCGACTTATGGGTGAGCCTATGAATTAATGACCTAATGATGGCACTCAGTCACCGATGAAAATATTCTTAAATCTTCCGATTCTACCCAAGTTTTAAATGAAATATTAAACAAATGATTACATGACTTTCAAGACATTAAAATATTCCATTGGAATCCTAGGAACCAGAGGCTAGGTTAAAAATACGCATACATAGCATTGGGTAGGAACTGCTCTGCTCAACTAATCACGGCACAAGGAGTGGAAAGATCCCAACCATTACATATAGATGGCATTCACACGCACAAAATTGTTTAGAATTATGCATGCAAATGGAAAAGAACGGAATCTTTTTGCTTGTGCATGTTTGGCGGACAAATACTGCATAGGCACCATTGACAAATGATCCAGGTATGTTTTGTACTCAGGAATA
>NW_015215730.1:0-477 GCF_001447785.1 Gekko japonicus | reverse complement strand
GGCCAACCAGTTCCTCTGGACGGCCTATAGCAGGGCATTGAAGTCAAGGCCTTCTCTGATAAGAACATCAGAAGAGCTCTGCCGGATCAGACCAGTGGTCCATCCAGTCAAGCATCCTGTCTTACACAGTGGCCAACCAGTTTCTCTAGAAAGCCAACAGCAAAGCACAGAGGCCGAGGCCTTCCCCTGGTGTTGCCTCCTGACTCTGGGATTCAGAGGATTAGTGCCCCTGAATGTGGAGGTTCCCCTCAGTCACCACAGTTAGTAGCCATTGATAGACTTATCCTCCATGAATCTATTTAATCCCCTTTTCAAGCTGTTTATTTCTGTGGCCATCGCTACATCCTCTGGCAGCAAATGCCACATTTTAATCACTCTCTGTGTAAAGAACTTCCTATAACAGAAAGGCAGCTAATACAAATTTTTTTTTTAAATATGAAGAAGCAGGATATGAAAATGAGAGAATGCAGGAAAGGC
>NW_015215729.1:0-477 GCF_001447785.1 Gekko japonicus | reverse complement strand
GATAGATACTAGAATTTTGACCCCATACTACCTTAGAATCAATGCCCTAATTTTAAACAAATAAATAATACTAGAATTCTGATCCTAATACCTCCTGAAAATCAATGCCCCAATTTCATATTAAATGCAACTTTTAGTCATAGAACCATAGAGTTGGAAGGGGCCATACAGACCATCTAGTCCAACCCCCTGCCCAATGCAGGACCAGCCTAAATTACTTTAAAAGTCCCTTAAACACAAGGACCAAGGAAATTAATAGACAAGGCACTCCACGGTTAAGCCCTCCTTAGACTCCCCAAATGCCCGGGGGAGGGGACAAGTGTGTCATTGACCCAGCTTTAGAGCTTACATGAGAGAAACCGTAGGCCTTCTTCCCACTCTTGGATGCTTTGATTCCCGTCGCCTCCCAGAACCGCCTTTCTGCAGTCTTCCACTCCAGTTATAGAGAAATTGCTTAGGTTTGGCAGCAAGGCACCA
>NW_015215728.1:0-449 GCF_001447785.1 Gekko japonicus | reverse complement strand
AATTTTTATATATAATGAGAACCTTTCTGATCATTCTTCATACTAGGAATGGACACAAGCCACATTTTTGTGGTTTGGTTCATTATTCGTGGCTGAACCACAAACTCATATGAACCAGGAGGCTGGTTTGCAAATCGACCCCATTCATATCGGTTCATGAGCCATTTAAAGTTTAAACCCCTGCTTTCTGCTCCCCACAAAAAGCAGCAGGGAGCAGAAAGCAAAGGTTTCCAAACAGCTGAATGGCAGGGACCACTGCTCAGCTGTTTGGTTTAAATGGCTTTGAGCCATTTAAGCCAAACAGCTGAGTAGCTGTCCCTGCTACTCAGATGTTTGGAAACCCCTGCTTCCAGACATTTAAAACAAACAGCTGTTTTTCGTGAACAGATCATCGTGAACCGCCACAAACGGCACAAAAAATTATGAAAGTTTGTGGTGGTTCTTCAGTT
>NW_015215727.1:0-483 GCF_001447785.1 Gekko japonicus | reverse complement strand
TCCATATGTTTATCTAATTCCCTCTTAAAACCGTCCGTGCTTGTAGTTGCCACCACCTCCTGTGGCAGTGAATTCCACGTGTTCATCACTCTTTGGGTGAAGAAGGACTTCCTTTTGTCCATTCGAACCCGACTGCTCAGCAGTTTCATGGAGTGCCCACAAAGAGTTCTTGTCTTGTGAGAAAGGGAGAAAAGGACCTCTTTCTCGACCTGCTCTATCCCACACATCATCTTGTAAATCTCAATCGTGTCACCCCTCAGCCCTCGTTTCTCCAAGCTAAAGAGCCCCAAGCGTTTTATCCCTTTATTCATAGGAAAAGTGTTTCAACCCTTTTATCATTTTGGGAAGTTGTGGGGCCTTGCCAGTAATGGGGGGGCTAGCCCCAAGGTGTCTCAGCGTGGCTACAGGCCTGCCTCTAGGCAGTAGATGAGATCTTCTGGGATTACACATGATTTCCAGGTGACAGAGTTCAGCTCACCTGGA
>NW_015215726.1:0-479 GCF_001447785.1 Gekko japonicus | reverse complement strand
TTTTTCAGCCTTCAGGCTTTTGTATTTTATTGACCCTATTATCTACTTAATGCTGCCGGCAAACCTCTTAAAGTTTCTCTTGTGATTTTGTTCAAGTTGTCACTAAAGCATTGTAGTGTATAAATATCAGGTAGCCCTGGTTGTCATCACCAAACCAAAAAACTAACCTCTAGCCCTAACATAACTTCTCTCAAATTTCTCATAACTCCATTACAGCCCATACAGAAAAGCAACTGCTCTCCAAATGAATTCATCCACTATTTCTAAATGGTGTTGTGGCAGCTGCATGCCATTAGGGGGCGAGAGGGGCCCAGTCTAGTACCTAGTAGCAGGCAGAAGGGCCATGAGGGCAGGCACTCACACCAGTGTGGCATGGCAGGACTGTCCTGGAAAGGAGCAGTCCAAGCAGGAGGGCTGGCTTTGGAGCCACAGGGGGCCAGGCAGCCAGGTGCAAGAATACACCTATCAAAGCATTGGGT
>NW_015215725.1:0-471 GCF_001447785.1 Gekko japonicus | reverse complement strand
GGACCGGACAACTCCTCCACGCCACCCTCAGTGGGTCTCCTTGACGCCGCCCCCGCAGGGAGCGAGGGGACGGGGCGCACACGGCTAGGGGGGGTCCCGGTCCCCCAGGGGTAAGGAAAGATGGGGGAAGCGGGGGGGAGAAAAAGCAGGAGGGCCGCCCTCCAAAGAGCCTTGTAGCCCCCTCTCACCCCCCACCCAATGAGCCCAGCTTGGCACGTGGTGTGCGTGGGGAGACACAAGGTGAGGGCGGGGCGCCACAAGGCAGCCTCACCTGGGGGGGGCGCTAGTTTCGCCTAGGGCACCGAAAAAACGTGGGCCGGCCCTGGCCGGAAGCCTCAAAACAGGTGTCAGCACAGGGCTGAGACTTGGATTCTGCAAAACACACAGGTTAAGAAAATGGCCTCTGAGCTCACGCAGAGTGCTTTCCCCTCACCACTGAGTATATGGATCAGCCTAGCCAGGGCAGGATAG
>NW_015215724.1:0-462 GCF_001447785.1 Gekko japonicus | reverse complement strand
ATTTTCAAGTAACACTTTATAATGAAGTTCTAAGCGGTATACGCTGTGTTGAGTCTAGGACTTACGTCAATGACGGAGGCGGGTGTTAGCTTACGTGCCTTGACCCACTTACTAAGCAGGAGGACGCTGTCTTTGTTTCCACGTGAAGTTCGTAGGATCCGCTATTAGCGTAAGAATGCCCGCCTGCTGATATAAGGAAAACTGATCTGTATGTTGTTACTCAGATAGCGTATTTATACGTAAAAAGCTTAGCGCCAAAAAGAGAAAGAAAGATCGTTCGGACCCCGAGTAAGAAGGAAAGAAAACAAAACAAAACAAAAATATTAACAACCCCCCCCCGAATCTCCCGGGACCAAGTTCCTGTATTGATAACCACAGGAATCCCGTTCGATTTCTCCGTTCTTTTTACCCTTGTGCACGAGGCAAAAACTCCAAGCCCCCTCTCCCCCCTTCCTTAAAATA
>NW_015215723.1:0-475 GCF_001447785.1 Gekko japonicus | reverse complement strand
CGATGTTGCCTCCTGGTTCTGGGATTCAGGAGTTATTGCCTCTGAATGTGGAAATTCCCTTTAGTCACCTTGGCTAGTACCAGTTTGGTGTAGTGGTTAAGCGTGGCGGACTCTAATCTGGAGAACCGGGTTTGATTCCCTCCTCCTCCTCAACAGCTGGGTGGCCTTGGGTCATTCACAGTTCTCTCAAGAGCAGTTCTCAAAAGAGCTCTCTCAGCCCCGCCGACCTCCCAGGGAGGGGAAGGGATTGTAAGCCGCTCTGAGACACTGAGTGAAGGGCAGGGTCTAAATCCAATCTCTTCTTCTTCTGCTACTCACTGAATGACCTCTCCTCTATAAATCTGTCTAATCCCATTTGAAAGGCCTCTACGCCTGTGGCCATCACCGCATCTTCTGGCAACGGATCCCACATTTTAATCACTTGGTGGTTTCCTTTTCCCCCACTTAGAAAGCAGGACATTGAGGACTGAGGTGC
>NW_015215722.1:0-539 GCF_001447785.1 Gekko japonicus | reverse complement strand
TGAAAATTGGTGGGCGCACCGGGGGGGGCATAAGAGATCCCCGCCTAGGGTGCAAAATAAGCTGGAGCCGGCCCTGTCTGCTACACAAGGCCACATTACGTGTTTTGCAACTTTGGGAGATGGCTCAGTCCAAAAAGGTAGGCTTCTCTCATAAGAACATAAGAGATGCCAATGTTGGATCAGAAACACCCCGTCTTAACGCACCCTCTGTGTCACACAGTGGCCAGAAATACCAGGTGCCATCAGGAGGTCCGCGAGTGGGGCCAGGACACTAGAAGCCCTCCCACTGTCCTGGAGGGGAATCCTGATATCCTTTAGTACTCCACCCAAGAACATGTCTCCCTTTTTGGTGATAATAGGGGGCCAATATGGGGCACAAGGTGGGCCAGTGACAGAGCCTCTGCTTGGCATGCAGAAGGTCCCATGTTCAGTTCCAGGCACCTCCAGTTTAAAAGGACCAGCTAGTGGGGGACGGAAAGGTCCACAGCCTGAGACCCTGAAAAGAAGAGAAGAAGAAGAGATTGAGGAAAGGCTGAAAG
>NW_015215721.1:0-486 GCF_001447785.1 Gekko japonicus | reverse complement strand
GGCACTTTGCCACCCTAGTTCGGTGCACGTGCTCCGAAAAAGGGTACACTAAAAAACCAAGCCAGAGCATGACAACAAACCAGTGAACAGCTTAAAACAGATATAACAGTTTTTAGCCTAAAAGCACAATAAAAATGGTGTTAAAAGATCAGCCCCTTGGTTCTACTCTCAGCTCTGGTCTTGGTACTGGTCCCCCTTCATAGGTTGCTGGAGATCTCCTATTATTACAACTGATCTCCAGGCAACAGAGATCAGCTCACCTAGAGAAAATGGCTACTTTGAGGGTGGACTCTATGGCATTATGCCCCATTGAAGTCCCTCCCCTCCCCACACCCTGCCATCCTCAGGCTCCATGCCCCAAACGTCCAGGTATTTCCCAACCTGGACCTGGCAACCCTACCCCATCCTTGTCATGTGACCCTGATGTCATGCGACTTCCTGTCATAAACTTGCAGTTCTGTGAGTCCCATGCTCAGTGGGTTCTGG
>NW_015215720.1:0-474 GCF_001447785.1 Gekko japonicus | reverse complement strand
AGGGCCGCCCCATATAGCAAGGGCTACAGGAGCCAAGCCTCCAGCTGTCCAAACCATTGACTTCTGGGAGAAGAGATCTTGCTGAAAGAGCATACAAGGTCTGCCCTACAGTGGCAGGATGGAAATTTCCTGCCTCCCCCCTCCCACATCAGTCCACTGATCTCCATAAAATGCTGCTCCTGGGGGAGAGCCCCCCCCCAAGAATGACACAGGGGGCCTGCAGAGGAAAGGGGGAATCGGTGGAGATTAACAATTTATTCTGGATTCAGCCCTCTGTCTAGAGTAGGGCCCAGATGCCTGCCAATGTTTAGAGGTGCCAACAATGCACCCTAAGGTAGAATCCCAATTGCATTCCTGTTTGCAATATGCAGACTGGTTATTGTGCTAATGGGGTGAAATGTGACCCCCTAGAACAACTCCAGGAAAAAAGATGAAGGATTTTAATGGAGGAGCCCTGGAGGACAGTGTTGTTGT
>NW_015215719.1:0-484 GCF_001447785.1 Gekko japonicus | reverse complement strand
GCAACACCTGTCAAGGAGAAAGTGGGCAGTAGCTCAGTTGGGGTAATGGTCTAGTAAGAGGTGGATGGGTAAAAGCAAGCCCAAGGGTGGTGGTTGGGGGAACATACCTGACTGCCCCATCCTCTTAGCTGACGGCTGTGGCAGATGGTCGGCTGCAGGTATGGTGGCATTTGCCCTGGTTACATTCCCAGTACACTCATTGGGCTGAATTTCGTTTGAGGCCCCCCCCCCCACCATCCTGGATGGGTTGGACCTGCCCTTGATGTGGGGGTCCTACAATTAGCAGCCACAACTTATCATTACTCAGGTCCCACCTGGCCATGGGGCTGTGAGACACCCACTTATGGGATGCCTCATTGTAGTCGATGGTTGTGGTATCACCCACCGGGGCCCATGCCTGTAAAACATTCCACAGATTATTGGTTTAGTGGCAGCAGCAGTCAAGATAAATGGAAGGTGTACCCTGCCAACCAGTTATGGAATG
>NW_015215718.1:0-482 GCF_001447785.1 Gekko japonicus | reverse complement strand
CCCGGGAAAACTCTTCCTGATCTAGGAGTGTCTTTGCATTTTATGTCTTCTCTTCCTCTCTTTGTTTGCTGTTTCCAAGAAGAAGTACAGAAGCCATTATCGCTCTTCTAGTGTTGTCCTTTGTAGAGTGAGGATGTAGCTATTTAGCTGTGTTGTTATTTTCATCCCAGTTACCCTTTCCCTATGCTAGGTTGTAGTAAAAACTTTTCTATTTTAAACACACATGTACTCTGAGTCTGATTATTTTACTCTGGCATTGCTAAGCTATTTTAACTCCGTTGAATTACAATTTTAAAACTCCAACAGTTTTGCACGTTGAAGGTCCCAGGTTCAGTCCCCGGCATCTCCAGTTAAAAGGGACCAGGCAGTAGGTGATGTGAAAGACACTTAAGAGTGTGGAGAGCCACTGTCCGTCTGAGTAGACTGTATTGACCTTGATCGACCAATGTTCACATTCAATATAAAGCAGCTTCACATGCAAC
>NW_015215717.1:0-480 GCF_001447785.1 Gekko japonicus | reverse complement strand
AAGATGGCCACTCTTAATGCATCTCTTTTTGCCTGTCTGTGGTCTTCGGTACACAAGAACCTGTGATCTCTTTCTAAAATACTTTCCACGAATAGTGGATTTACTTGCCTTCATTATCCTGTACTTTGGAAAATGTACATTACTCTTTCTTCCATCTCTCTTCTCAATCATCTGGCCACCTTTGTTTCTCTTAGGTCTGCCTCGTTTCCCGATGTTTTCTTTCAGGTCTTCCTTTCTACGTCTGTGTGGCATTTGCAGATGAAGTTCCTCACCCTCCTCATCCCTCTGATTATTCTCTGCTGGAATAAAGAGAGACATCCTGTTAGCACCTGGGAGGGCTTCTAAGGTCCAAAGGCATCTATCTGACTGGAGTAGAAAAGGATTGACAAAGTTCATCCTCATCCAGATTGGCTGTTGTTCAGAAGGCAATAAAAAAAACCCCTGGCAATTACTTGCCTGTTCCCTTGACATAACCGTGAA
>NW_015215716.1:0-476 GCF_001447785.1 Gekko japonicus | reverse complement strand
GCTGGAGCATATTTTGAAATAAAAATCTCTCTAACTATTTGATATTTATCTGCTTTTCAGGAAATGTCTAAGTGCTCCAGTCTTAACGAAACAGAAGCGGCAGAACAAAGTTGGAGTCCAGTGGCACCTTGAAGACTAACAAAGCTTTATTAAAGGTATACGCTTTTGTGTGCACACACCCCTCTTCAGATACATCGAAATGGAAGTTAGCAGTAAAGAGTGAGCAGCAAATTAGCATACAACCTAATGAAGATGTTTAACCAATCTGTTAAACATGATTATGTTGCATGCTAATTTACTGTTCATACTCCAGCTATATGTATGGACTGGTAACTTCCACTTCATTGTGTCTGAGGAAGTGAGTGTGCACACAAAAGCTTATACCTTGAATAAAACATTGTTGTTCTTAACGGTGCCTCTGGACTTGACCTTTGGTCTGCTGCTTCCGACCAACACAGCTACCTACCTGAATCTAA
>NW_015215715.1:0-476 GCF_001447785.1 Gekko japonicus | reverse complement strand
ATTGGAAAAAATATAAAACATTACAATAATGGTTCTCAAACTCTGAGCCAGACTCTCCTTAGGGGGTATAGGGCATTTAAAGCGGGGTCCAGAGTTCCCCAGAGATGTCAGTACCTGAGGAAGGGGTTGCCTTCCTTCCCCATCAGCTGAGGCCTGGAAAGTTTGATGGTTCTGGATGTGGGCCTGCCCTGACCTAAGTTGGATTTATTTGATGAGTATGCCCTTATTTTGGCCAGTCATCCAAATGTGATGTCAAAACCAAGGAGGCCAAGATGTTTTGGTGCTTTCCTGCCCCTTTCTGTTCCTTGAGAACAGCTATATGAGATCGGAAATATCCTACTCTGCTCCTCTTCTAATGCCAGTCCTTCCTTACTATCACAATCCTAGCATCTGGCATGTGCCATCAGGCTATTGGCTCACAAGGACACCCAAGGATATATGCACAGGGACCTGTGGAACATGGTTATTGTGGCACT
>NW_015215714.1:0-483 GCF_001447785.1 Gekko japonicus | reverse complement strand
TGGGGGCGGGGGTTCCCCTGCTCTCGGGGGCCCCAATCCGCCGTTGACCAGGTAGCTGACAGGGGAGCCCCACCTCTGAAGAGCCCCACTGTACCCGACGTAACTGGCACACTGATGTCACCCAAAGATGATGTCACCGCACCTGGCACGTTGCGCGGGGGACATGCTAGCATTTGGCTACAAATTCTATGGTGACCAAAAGCCCCTTTGTGGTAGTCTTGGGAGAAAGATGTCCCAGCGCGACATCCTTGGCATTTAGGTGATACCAGCTGAAGAAGGGTCACAACAGATTGTGTCTTCCTCACTTAATGCCTCCCTGGAGGAATGCAGGCCTTGTGTCTAGAAGCAAGCCCTGACCTTCGAGAGGTCCGTGTTCTCTCTCAACACTACAAAGGGTAGTTAGGAAGTCTGCTTGATACACTAATGCAGGGGTCCCCAAAGAGGCACCTGTGCGTACCACCACACTCACCAACAACTTTCCCG
>NW_015215713.1:0-481 GCF_001447785.1 Gekko japonicus | reverse complement strand
TGAGGAGAGTTGGAAAGCTCTAAACCCCATAATAAGCTTTGGAACACCACATATCATATACCCCCACACTCAGGAGACTCTCCCCTTCAAGAAGATATATCCTGTTTTTTGGTCCAAAGCACGGTTCTTGTGCCAGCTGCTCCAAAGTGCTGTGCCCCCAGGACAATCATCCAAGCAGACACTGGGGCTAGGCTGAAACACTCCCCCCCAAATCATTGGACCACCCCAAATGACACATCACTACACTCTCTGCAAGGAGACATATGGCACTGCCTGGTCCAAATATTGCTTCTGGTCCCACACCCTTCTATTTGGAGTGCCTCCAGGACGACACCATAGTCTAAGGAGATTTGAATAAGGAACTGCTTGCCCTTTACAACCCAAAATAAGGTTTTGACCACCACACTTCATTTATCCTCTCCCTTCAGGGGACATATTCTGTGTCTGAGTCCAAAGCACGGTTCTTGTGCCATCTGCTCCA
>NW_015215712.1:0-432 GCF_001447785.1 Gekko japonicus | reverse complement strand
TCTTCTTAAGTTTAATATTCTCTAGTTTTTTACCTATGCTGTCCTTTTTCAAGATAGCAGCTGCTATATTTCATCTAGGTTGATTTTTTCCCCCTTTTCTTCCTGTAGGTATTTAGCGTGGGGAAGGGGCAGAAGCATAAGTCAAAGGGCAAAATCCCATGGCTCGTAGTGTGGGACCCATGAAGTTCAGCTTGGTAGACCCGGAAAGGCCCAGATTTGTTTGTGTGTGTGTTTAGCATGATTTTGTAGTTTGGCCCTCCCCCCCAAGTTTTATAAGCCTTTCTTGGTTTCCCTGGGAGAAACGTGACCCCAAAATGTCCAAATATATACACAAATAGTTAAATCACCTAGAAGAACACAAAATTAAGAAACCAAACAATGCATTAAAATAGAAGTAATGGAATGCTGAGATGGCAATGCCTGGCCAAAACA
>NW_015215711.1:0-480 GCF_001447785.1 Gekko japonicus | reverse complement strand
GAACAGTCACAAGGGACAATTAACTGCAACGGTCTAATATTCAGGTGTGGCAGCCGTGTTGGTCTGAAGGAACAGAACAACGTTTGAGTCCAGCGGCACCTTGAAGACCAGCAAAGTTTAATTCTGGGGATAAGCTTCCGTGTGTGTTCATGTGAAACCTTATGTCCAGAATTAAACTTTGTTGGTCTTAAAGGTGCGACCAGACTCAAGCTTTGGTCTAACGTGTTGTGGCTTGAAGGTTTGCTCGTCGGCCGGGTTGTTCGAGGTTTCAAAAAGGTTTTGCGTCCTGAATTTTGATCAGCGGAGCCCAAAATATGGCCTTTTCAAAGCCTCATCTATGGCTGTATTCAGACGCCATGAGAAGCCCCATTTAAAACACCAATTAAATTCTGAACAGGCACAAGCACAGTTTGAGATGGCACTCCCAAGTGTCCCCTTTCTCCTCTCGCATCCCCTTTGTACGCGGGAGAAGACTTTCCC
>NW_015215710.1:0-484 GCF_001447785.1 Gekko japonicus | reverse complement strand
GCTTTACTGCTAAGAACAGAATAGAAGCGCACTCCGTTTTATCTGCTGGGAACGGCGCAGCTTGTTTTGTCTAGTGTTTCCAGTGAAGATTTAAGAATCTGATCTGTACTGAAGAATCCTTGTTGACAATATCACTAAGCATGGCAAACTTTGAAAAGGTTAATGACAATAAATAGCAGAGACTGTGGACCTTGCTGGGACTTTTGATACAGCTTTAAAATGCAGGGACAGGATTTAAAATAAAATTGACAGATGGTGTACCCTTAGAGAGTTCCTCAGGAATGAACCAGCTGCAGCTGTCTTGGGAGGAGCTTAGGGACATGATGGTGGACTCTATTACCCTTGCATTAAAGGACGCTTTAGAACCTTCAATGGACAAACTTGCTGTAACATTAACCCAAAATACAAATTAGATAAAGGAACTTCAGCGACAAACAAAGCTAGAAGAAGAGCATCCCCAGTGCCAAATTATGCAAGCTGCAGG
>NW_015215709.1:0-483 GCF_001447785.1 Gekko japonicus | reverse complement strand
GGAGGTCCCGCTACAAAAAGAGCCCTGTCACACTCCATATTCATACATAATGTAGGTCTCAGTGGTGGCTGTATTAGAGTTCAGCGTGCAATTAACGAAGCAGAGTTACACCCTTCAGAGTCCATTGGAGCCAACTGCAGGGTATATCTCTCACAGGGGATGCAATGGGACTTGTAAGTGCTTTGCTTTGGCTGGATCGTGCCCATTGTCTGTGGTCAGGATGACATCACCGTCACTCACCCATTTCACTGTTCCCCTGATTTATTTCAAAATGCCATAATGCATCTCTCAGAACTAACCCATGACATTGATCTTCTTAAATTCTCCATATTGCTTTGTCGGGATGCCAAAATTATATCTATAGGCAGATTTTTTTTTCAAAAAAGTGAAGATGTAGTTCTCTGAGTGCTTGGCTTTTCTTACCCTGTCTGTTTCATATTTCGGGCCCAGCTGCTAAGGGAAAACCAAAAGTTTGTTTCATTC
>NW_015215708.1:0-461 GCF_001447785.1 Gekko japonicus | reverse complement strand
AAGATTCCACAGCTTAGAAGGAGCATTGTTTAGTCTATCTTTGTTTCCTGCAGTCAAATGGCTAAATTTAGGCTTAAAGCTAAATCTACTTATATTATTCTTGAAACGTCTCCAAATGGAGTTACCATCCTAAACATTATCTTTTGCCTACAGTTAATTACATTTTAGTATTAACACTAAAACATGTAAGCCTGTGGTAATATGTACTTAGTATGAAGCTCAAATTTTGTTCTCATTAAAATGAATGCAACTGGAATTATCTCATTGTGAGAGTAATTAGTACTGTGAGCACAGAAGAAAATAGAACCAAGTATACTCAGAGAGTATGTCAAAATGTTTGTCTGAGTTTATATAAATATTAAATGCCCAAGGACAATCTCTGTGTTTTCACAGGAATAAATAATTTGCTTCTGTAGAATAATAACCTTAAAAACTAACCACATTTATTCCAGCATGAGCTT
>NW_015215707.1:0-469 GCF_001447785.1 Gekko japonicus | reverse complement strand
TGATTTATACACATATTATTCATCTAAAACATTTATTTACACATTTTATATAAAACACTTCTGTGCTGCTTCCCCACCCAAATAGGGTCCCCAGGGCGGCAAACAAAAAACCATTAAAACACCACTTAAAACAATATATAAAATGATTCCAAACACCAGTAAACACACGATGCCAGAACCAGGAAGAAGGGCCAATAACAGTTGTTGGGGGGCAGGGGCCCCTGCTCTGAGACCCCCCACAGCCTTCCCTCGACCACTTTTGGCCAGCAGGTGCCATCTCTGCCGTCTTACCTTCCCATCGGTAGTTACAGCGGCAAAGACCGTAGAGGAATAAGGAGCCCAAGCGACGTCGCCGACAGCCGAGTTCAGGTCGTAGATGAACATGGGAGTCCTGCAAAGAGAGGGACCAGACGCTGGCGTTTTGCAGAAACGGATACGTCTTTGCAGAATCCACTCCCGGGCAGAAGAA
>NW_015215706.1:0-611 GCF_001447785.1 Gekko japonicus | reverse complement strand
CTGTGAGGTAGGTGGGGCTGACAGAGCTTGACAGAAACTGCCCCTGAGAGAATAGCTCTGAGAGAACTTGTGACTGACCCAAGGTCACCCAGCTGGCTACATGTGGAGGAGGAGTGGGGAATCAAACCCGGTTCTCCCAGATTAGAGTCTGCCGCTCTTCACCACTACACTAAACTGGCAGTTTCTGCTGAAAGCCAGGGTCACCATTTTGGGCAGAATGTGTCTGACCTCGGTTGCCAGGGGCAGGGACGGCATGGGGGAGCCAACCCATCCTGTTGCTCATGGATCCCGAACGTGGTGCCCGTGGGCACCGTGGCACCTGCCACATCTTTCCTGGAGCCCAAGTGGGTGGGGCTAGGTGGGCCTTTTGCCCAGCACGGTTCCTGATTGGCTTCACAGATTAAAAGGGCATCCTGGCTGAAACTATTAGAGTATATAACTATAAGAGTAGGTACGATTAATGTTATACATAACCTCACTTCCTGACATATTGTGTAGGGTTGCCGGTTCGCTTACCGGTTGCAGGGGGGGGGGAGTAGGTCCTGGTCCAGGACCGCACAGTGACAACGTCACCCGGAAGTTGCCTGGTGGACGCTCTAGCATTCGGCTTG
>NW_015215705.1:0-494 GCF_001447785.1 Gekko japonicus | reverse complement strand
ACTTGTGCCAGTGCTGGCACAGAGAGCAGCGATGACCGTCAACCTAAGGTTCAAGGCATTCGAACCTGACCTCGAGGACTGGGATTCCTACCTGACCAGGTTCGAGTTCCACCTCCAGGATAACCAGATTGAGGGTGAGGACCAGCAGAAGGCAACGCTCCTCAGGTCCTGTGGCTGTCTTTGATGTCGCTCGGTCCCTGTTCACCCCGGCTGACATCAAAACTGTGTCCCTGGCAGACCTCAAACTGAAACTGCAGGGGCATTTTGCACCACAGCCCTCACAGATCGCTAGCAGACATGCGTTTTACAAGTGGTCCCAGGCCACAACCGAGTCGGTTGCTGAGTACGTATCGGCATTGCGGAAGGCTGCACGCCCGTGCAACTTCACCAACCTAGAGGAAGTGCTCCTCGACCGACTTGTCTGTGGCATGACGCACAAGAAGCTACAAGAATGATTGTTCGCAGGAATGGCTCTCACCTATGCCGTGGCCTAC
>NW_015215704.1:0-475 GCF_001447785.1 Gekko japonicus | reverse complement strand
TGTCTTCTGTGTAGTAACATCAGTGATTCAAGACTCCTGAACAAGAGATCATACAAGATTAAAATCCCCTGGCAAAAGAAGAAGAAGCGTAAAGATAAGAAGGCATCTTAATGAAGATCTGAGATATTTCTATGTCAAGCTTTATAGAATATATACTATTGTTTGTATGTGCTATCATAATTAATTAATGTTTATCTTTTTTATTTGAATACGTTATATATGAAAGGTAAATGATATATTGTAAGCATTAATTTGTAGGGAAGTATCTAAAGCGAAAGTTAGTTTATTACTGAGCCCTGCTACTCTAAATTTGTAGTGTGTAGTTGGTAGTTTATAATATAAAAGCAATAAAAAAGTTATATGTGCGTGTGTGTGTGAAAAACAGGGGGTTTCTCAAAAAAGTCATTATGGCAATACAGTTTGTGATTGTTCATGGGGAGATGGCGCAGGACCTTTCTAGGAGCCATTTCGATAC
>NW_015215703.1:0-788 GCF_001447785.1 Gekko japonicus | reverse complement strand
CCTGAGGAAGGCGGGAGTTGGGGAGGCGAGCCGATCCCAGTACGGTATAAGGCCGTAGAGTCACTTTCCCAAGCAGCCATTGTCTCCAGGGGGACTGGCCTCTGTTGCCTGGCCCGAAAGGTCTCCGGGCCCCGCCTGGGCGTTGGCAGTCCTACCTAGAGCCGGCAAACCCTACGGAGTTGCTCCCCTGCTCTGGGAGCCGCTCGGGGCCCAGGTGTGTGTGTGGGGGATTAGAGGCTGTAAACTGAGTGAAAAGAGGGGTCCATTTGTTCTCTGCCTTGCCGCGGGGGTCCTGTTGACGTCTCATGACTGATTCCAGGCAGGGAGTGTGAGCAGGGAGGTAAATTGATTCTTTGATTCATGGTGACAGCCCAAGGTTGATGAACAGCGGGGAGAGAAGAGCAGCCAGCACCAGGGAAGTAATGGGGTTATGGAACGGCGCAGCTGTTTTATCCGAGAATCCCACCCCTCGGAGGCCTCTAGGAGCATCTTTTGCGCCTTTAGAACGCGCACACACACACACACACACCCCGGGGAGAGACGGCTGTCAACCTGGCCTGCCAGGGCTCCGCGAGCCTGCAGTTGGGGAGGCCGGGTTGGTAGGAACTGATTCTGGTGAAACTGAGCCCTGGGAAGGTCAATGGCTGTGTTGGCAAGCGGCCGATAGAGCAGATTTCCCCGACCTTTTTGGAGCCTGAGGGCAACTTTGGAATTCTGGGGTGGTGGGCGCAGCCCCCAGATAGATGCCAGGAGAGGCGGGGTCGGCCACAAAATGTCAACCACAAAAT
>NW_015215702.1:0-528 GCF_001447785.1 Gekko japonicus | reverse complement strand
GCAGCTCCTCTACTGCCTACAGTATGAAAGCCAAAAATATGAAGCCTGTAAGTAAAAGCTTCCCTAGCTCGAAAGCCAGTCGAATCCGACTCTAGGGGGCGGTGCTCATCTCCGTTTCCAAGCCGAAGAGCCAGCGCTGACCGAAGACTTCTCCGTGGTCATGTGGTTGGCATGACAACAACAACATGCATGGAATGCTGTTACCTCCCCACCAATGCGGTACCTATTTATTTACTTGCAATTTCTTGCTTTTGAACTGCTAGGTTGGCAGGAGTTGGGGCCAGAGATGGAAACTCACTCCATCACACAGCACTCGGGTCTCGAACTGCTGAACTACAGACCTTCCAGTCTGCAGCTCAGCATCTTCACCTCTGAGCCACTGTGGCCCTCAATGAACCCTGTACATTTGTGTAAATTTGACCATTTTTAAAAAAAGTCTATCAGAACATACTCAAAAATACGTTTAGAATTCCGCACTGAATGGGTCAAAAAGGCCTGAACTGCAACAAAGTGACGTGGCAGGAAAGA
>NW_015215701.1:0-545 GCF_001447785.1 Gekko japonicus | reverse complement strand
AGACCAACACGGCTACCCCACCTAAATCTTATTTCCAGCAATCATTCATCCTGCTGGAATCGTGATGGCCCCCTCATTTTAAATTTATTTATGAAAATACTTATACTCGGCATTTCCCCACGTCAAGTAGATAAATAGGTAGCACTTAGGTGGGAAGGGAACAGCGTTCCGTGCGCCTTGGTGTTTAGTCATGCCGGCCACATGACCACGGAAACGTCTTCGGACAGCGCTGGCTCTTCGGCTTTGAAACGGAGATGAGCACCACAACCCTAAAGTCGGATTCGGCTGGCTTTCAAGCAAGGGAACCTTTACCTTTACCTTTTAAACCCTACTCAAGGTAGCTTACCATTCTGAATCAAAACCATCTGTAAAAAAATAAAACCCTTCCCCCCAAGAAAATGCCTGTAGCCAAAACGACGTGAAAAACCTTAGCAAATAAATTTGTTTACTTCATTTATGAACACGTGACGCTGCCTTAAACTGAATCTGACCTTCAGTCTAACAAGGTCAGTGTTACAGAAAAGAGCAAGTGTCCAGTAACACCT
>NW_015215700.1:0-492 GCF_001447785.1 Gekko japonicus | reverse complement strand
GGCCATGGAAGTTCACTTTAGTCACCATAGCTTGTTGCCACTGATGGACCTGTGCACTATCTAATCCCCCTCTGGAGTGATTGAGGCTCGTGGCAAACGACCACATCCACTGGCAGGGAATTCCACAATTCAAATTACTTGTTGAGTAAAGAAGTGCTTCCTTTTGTCCATTCTTAATTTATTGCCCATCACTTTTGTTGGGTGCCCCCGAGCGGTGGTGTTACGGGAGAGGGAGAAAAAGCTCTTTCTCTGTCCACTCGCTGAACCCAAGTGCATTTTATAAAGCTCTGTCAGGCCTCCCGCCGAAGCCATCTCTTCTCTGAACTGAAAAGTCCCAGACTCCTGTCTTAAGAAAGGTGTTCCAATCCCTTAATCATCTTGGTTGCCCTCTTCTGAAGTTTTTCCAGTTCTGCATTTTTTTTAGAGAGGTGTTAACCAGAACAGTGCGCACAATATTCTCGACGAAACTGCACCACAGACTGGACTCTAATC
>NW_015215699.1:0-471 GCF_001447785.1 Gekko japonicus | reverse complement strand
GTTCTCAGTATCTCTTGCATCATCTCGTGAACCCAAAACTGCTCCGGTTCTGACGAGATTATTTTTTATCCAGATAATCGTGATTACACTCATCTCCGTATCCCGGCTAACCACGCAGTCACATCACTCCCCGCTGTCTACACTACTGAAGCACAAGTGTCTGAGTCAAGGTTTTTTTTTAAATTCATTCAGTTTACACATGCACATAGGCAGCCATCCGTAGAATTGGAATCTTCGTGCATGTGCAGAAATTACTAGTTTCCCACCAAAAGCATGCCCTGAGGTGTCTCCAACCGCTGTAATAGAACACTTCCCTTTAAACGATTGACCCAAAACTGGCCTCCGTGAGATCCCGAACTCGTCTAAACGCTAACACGAGTCACCATTTATACTTTGGTCTTATTAGCTTGGGAACGGAGCTCCGCCTATGCACCATCCACCGACACTTAAAAAAAATGGCGGGCAAAAAGC
>NW_015215698.1:0-442 GCF_001447785.1 Gekko japonicus | reverse complement strand
TGTTCTTATGTTAGCCCACAATGTATGAAAAATTAATAGAAACCAGTCTGCATAGCTTCAGCCTATTGGGATCGAAATCCAACTACCTTCTGGTGGTGGTGGTGGAAAGTGCCATCAAGTCACAGCTGACTTCTGGCGACCCCTCAAGGGGTTTTCAAGGCAAGAGACGTTCAGAGGTGGCTTTGCCATTGCCTGCCTCCGCATCATGACCCTGGTATTCCTTGGGGGTCTCCCAGCCAGAGCTGACCCTGCTTAGCTTCTGAGATCTGATGGGATCAGGCTAGCCTGGGCTTCTACAGATGGGAAAACGACCTTAGTCATAAGTCTGCCAAACTTCAGTAGTGGCCTGGAGTTCTCCTAGAATTGTAACTGACCTGCAGACTATGAAGGCCAGTTGCCCTGGAGGATTTTGACAGCCAAATTTAAAATTGAAGGCTTCCAG
>NW_015215697.1:0-502 GCF_001447785.1 Gekko japonicus | reverse complement strand
TGAATGGTTTACCTTGGAATCGGACCGAAGATGAAAAAGAGATACACACAAAGACCTTGCTTTACACAAGCATGGATGGATTCATGCATATTTGGTCACCTCACAGCTGAAGTACTTTTATGTTAATAAAAACCCATGCCCATGAGATCTCAGTGGTTAAGAGTGTCGGACTAGTATCTGGGAGACCTTGGTTCGAATCCCCAATCTGCCATGGAAGCTCACTGGGTGGCCTTGAGCCAGTAACACTGTCTCAGCCTAACGTACCTTACAGGGTTGTTGTGAGGATAAAATGGAAGGAGAATGATGTAACCCACGTTGGGTCCCCATTGGGGTACAATATAATTAAATAAGATCTTGATTCAACAGCTGCAGTGTGCAAAAATAGATCTATGACTGTTTGTTATCACTGATCTCCCTTTCGTCTCATGGGCCACCGAAGTAACAAATTATAGCTCAAAAACAGTTCCAAATGGCATCCATATCACTAATCACTCAGCAATTG
>NW_015215696.1:0-487 GCF_001447785.1 Gekko japonicus | reverse complement strand
GCTTCACCTGCTTTGCCCTAGCTGCCAGTGCCACCACAGCTTTGCCCCCTGGGGTCCTTCGCTGCATAGCATTTCTTGATTTTTTTGAAACAGGCAGGATGAATCAGCTGTAAACTGTCCCCCCCCCCCAGCACCCTGCTGAGTGCTGGCACTGCTTGATGATACATTTCTACGACAACTGCAGAAGCAATGGAGATGCAGCTAGCTGGGTGGGGTGGTTACACCCCCAACATCTCCTTAAACGGCAAGAGAGGCAGCTGGCAGCAGTAGTCTGATATCTTTGGACACCTTATATTCAAGGTATAAAGCTGTAAGAAAGGGGGGTGCCAATTTGCTTGGTGTTTCTGGAGGTTTGGGGGGGAAGCCTGGATAGGGCAAAGAGTTCAGGATGAAATGGATGCCATAGAGTCCTCACTGTGAAATCTTAGTCAGTGCTATTATAGCTGGAGTGAGAAGAAGGGCTTTCCTAAGAACATAAGAGAAGCCA
>NW_015215695.1:0-496 GCF_001447785.1 Gekko japonicus | reverse complement strand
AGGTCAGGGCAAAAGACATAGAGAGGTGGCTTTGCCATTGACTGCCTCTGCCTAGCAACCCTGGACTTCCTTGGTGGTCTCCCATCCAAGTACTTAACCAGGGATGACCCTGCTTAGCTTCCGAGATCTGATGATATCAGGCCATCCAGGTCAAGGAAACTGAAGCTTAGATGGCTTTAAAGAGGGATTAGAGAAATACATAGAAGATCAGTTCGTTGATGGCCGTGAGCCTTCGTGGGGAAATGGAACATCCGTGTTGAAAAGCGATATACACTGGAATGCCATTTGATGGGGGCAGCAATGTGTTGAGGCCTTATCGTCTTTTTCCTCCTCGTAGGTAGGTCCTCCTAGCCACTTAGTTGGCCATTTTGTGAGACAGGATGCTGGGCTGATCCAGCCAGGACTCTTGACCCAAGTTCCTCCTGAGCTGTGCTAGGGCACGCTGGTGCACAGCATTTTAGCTGGTCGTGCAGGGAACTTAGCAGGCAGCGCAGCC
>NW_015215694.1:0-496 GCF_001447785.1 Gekko japonicus | reverse complement strand
AGACAGCGCTGGCTCTTTGGCTTGGAACCCTAGAGTTGGAGTCCACTGGCTTTCGAGCAAGGGAACCTTTAGCCCTTTGGCCTTCTTGTTTTCCTTTCCTATGTGTGTGTGTGTGGGGGGGAGGGTTGCTTTCCCTTTTGGAAAATTAAGAAAATCTTTTTCAAAAAAGAAAAGCAAAACAATAATTCTAGGAGAAGGCGAACTGAGCCCACACAGTGGCTCGACAAGGCTTCCCCCCCCCTTCTCTCTGTCCCTCTGAACGTCCGCCCCACACGCGCGAACTCTTGCTGGCTTCTTTGCCCGCAACCCCCCCCCGCGCGCAGAAAGCTAGCTCTTCAGGCGCCGTTTCCCCCCCCGACAAAGCTTCATTTCCCACAATGCAAGGCGCCAGTTCTCCTCCCCCACTACAGTGACCTCTCTCGTCATCTCCCATTAAAGAACCAAGACTGGGAACGGAGCGAGCTCCGCGCAGAACCGGTTTCGTTCCCTCCCCCCC
>NW_015215693.1:0-485 GCF_001447785.1 Gekko japonicus | reverse complement strand
GAGGGGAGGGAGAGGGGCAGCTGCCGGCTACATGCCTGAACTCCAAGCGGCAAATTCGCCACTGGAGTTCAGGTGTGCACGGCCCCCACTCCTCAGAAAGCATTTAATCCCAAGTGGCAAATTCGCCGCTTGGGATTCATGCACGTCCTCAACATAATGACATCACTTCTGTGTGATGTCATCGCATTGGGGATGTCCCCTCCCCCTCCAGGAACGCCCCCCAAAGTCCCCTGCTGGGGAGGACAGAGGACCTGGCAACCCTAGTCCCCAAACCAGGAGGTTTGCAATCCTGCTCTGTGTGCAATGGGAGGGAAGGAGGGGGAGCAGTACAGGATGGATCGGTTCCCTTCACAGACCAGCCTTTATTCTGATGGCTGAATGAAGCCCATGTGAAGTCTTTAGAATAGTGAAATCATTGTATAAATACGGAGTGTTATTTATTCTATTCCTTTCCACTGTCCTGATGAGATTGTTTTATAAAGAAG
>NW_015215692.1:0-492 GCF_001447785.1 Gekko japonicus | reverse complement strand
GGACTGAGCCAAAATCAGGGTGTGATGTGGGAGTGGGCGGCCTCCGGGAGCCACGAAGGAGATGTTGTGCCTCGGAATGTTGCAGTTTACGTCTTTTCTTGGGCAGAGTCAGGGGTTCTTACTGCAATTTTCTCCCAGGTGAGCAGCGACAGGTATTTTAAAGAGGGTGTACATCCATACAAGTATCAGAAAAATCCATCAGCCTTTTGGATAACACAAGCACATTCAGGAAGCCGGTATGCCACTTTTTCAGGACATTTTTCACGATCTGGCCCAACTTCACCGAAGTGTGTTTTGGCCGTATTGGATCCAGTCCTTCCTTTCGGTTTGTTTGTAGAGCCCCACCTACGTCAAACAAAGTGCGAAGTTTTCTACCCTGATGAGCTTACATTCCACGTTTTAAGATAGCAGTGAAGCTGGGGGTAATCAAGGGCCGCATATACGGTACATGAGAGCGTGATTACAGTGTGGAATCCGCTGCCAGAGGATGTA
>NW_015215691.1:0-505 GCF_001447785.1 Gekko japonicus | reverse complement strand
GCCCAGCAGAAGAGAATCAAAGTCCCTGAAAATTTCAGCAGTAGAAACTGAAGGGGGGGGGGTTTCCCAGCCCAGAAGAACCAGAGCAATGTGCTTTGAGACCCAAACCCAAACCAACATGCAAAGAAGTTTGTAGACGTAGTGGCTTGAGTCCTGAGTCCACCTTAGACCCAGACACAGCATGCAACAACTCATGTAGATGTGATGGCCCAAAGCCCTGAGACATATGTAGATGTGGTGGCTTGAAGCCCCACCTCCGACCCAAACACCCACACCCCAAATGGTGCAACGACATATGTAGACATGGTAGCTCAAAGCCCTGAGTCCAACCCTGACACCCAAATCCCCAAAGTTGCAACAATGTATGTAAACATGGTAGCTTGAAGTCCTGAGTCCAGCCCTGACACCCAAACTGCAAAGAGTGCAACAACGTATGTAGACATGGTGCTTCAAAGCCCCTAGTCCAGTCCAAACCACAAAGAGTTCAATGACATATGTAGACCTG
>NW_015215690.1:0-422 GCF_001447785.1 Gekko japonicus | reverse complement strand
CCGGTCAGTCGGCAGGTGGAAACTGGCCAAACGAGGGCAGAGGCAGCAACAGTGACCCCTGCGCAATTACGTTACTTCCAGCACTCGCACACTTTGCACTCTATAAATTTGGTGGCAAGTGCTAGAGAGTTTCCCTGGCACGATGCCTGCGCTTCCGGATCATGCCACAAGTGGCATTATCACATGGTCAAGGCCGACTTATCCATTAGGCGCAGTAGGCACAGTCCCAGGTCCCACGATACGTTAAGCCCACAAAAATCTTCTGATTTCTTTTAAAATCAGAAGAAGCAAAATGAGTCTTTAGAGTCAAAGAAAATGTTTAATTCCCCCCCCCTCATATCAGGAAAACACCAAACTTTACGACCCACGGAGATCTATGAAATGTTATCTTAAACAGAAAAAAAAGTTGAAGTATTTAAAGT
>NW_015215689.1:0-493 GCF_001447785.1 Gekko japonicus | reverse complement strand
CTGATAGATACCAAAATGTGAAAAGTGGCCCCTGCATCATTCTGTTAAGCCAATAATCCTTTTTGGAAGTTACACAAGGAGTATATAACCATGCCTACTGGGACTATGTTCTACTCCACAATGCTCCCAATATGTGCCATCATAACATCTGAATATGGCACCACACCAGGTGAAATGGCAATCGTACATATCAGGAGGATTGCAGGTAACAGACATGCTCCCAACATGCATAGTTGGATGCCCCCAAATTGGCACAGCTTTATATGAATGCTTCCAGATTTGGGATAGACATGCAGGGAACCCTATTCATGTTCATGCAGAAAGTAAGTCCCAATGACCTCAGTGGGATCCCTCCCAAGTGAGCATGGCTAAGATTCCAGACTTCTGATGACCATCACATTTTTCACAAAATTAATAAGGAAGTTGGCAGACAAAAGCAAGATCGCTATGCAAAATACATAAACAAACTAAACTTGCTACCACAGGAACTGAA
>NW_015215688.1:0-498 GCF_001447785.1 Gekko japonicus | reverse complement strand
GAGAAGGGGAGAATGATATAAGCTGAACTGACATTGTTGGCTAAAAGGCAGAACAATGCACTATTTCATAAGAACATAAGAAGAGGCCTGCTGGATCAGACCAGAGGTCCATCTGGTCCAGCATCCCATCTCACACAATGGTCAGCCAGTTCCTCTGGAGGTCCAACAACAGGGTAGACAGGCCGAGACCTTCCCCTGATGTTGCCTCTTGGCTCTGGGATTCAAAGGCTTAATGCCTCTGAATATGGAAGTTCCCCTCAGTCACCATGGCTAGTATCCATTGACAGACATGAATCTATTTAATCCCCTTTTAAAGCTGTTTATTAAATGTGTCATTTTCCATTTTAGAATGGGAAAATGTTTTAAAAATCCTGCCAATCCAAATTTTTGTATCCAGCACCAAATTCCACGTATCCAAAATATGACCCTGAACATGACAAACCCCCCCCAAAGGTAATATGCACAAAAGGTTTTTTGATTGCTATACATAACTGAAAC
>NW_015215687.1:0-491 GCF_001447785.1 Gekko japonicus | reverse complement strand
TAGATGACAATGAAGGAGAATCTTGGGAGAGGTCAGAGCTCACCCCAAAAACTGCAACAAGCAAATTTTCTGCCATCTGTACAAAGATTAGTTAAGATGTTCTCTCTCTTACTTTTAGCATAGATGACAATGAAGGAGAATCTTGGGAGGGGTCAGAGCTCACCCCAAAAACTGCAAGATTACTCTGCTTTCATCCAGTATCTAGCACATGCTGCATTAAAACAGTCCTACTGGGACAACCCGGGTGTAATCTTTTACAGCCCATTGTAAAACTTGGCGATTGAACATACTGTTGGGCAAGCAGATTTTCACAGCAATCACTGTGCCCTTCAAAATGACAAGATGATTTTACTTGCATAATAGGTGTTCTTGCATTGCACCTTACCTCTGTCCCTCCCTTTTCTCTCCGCCTACTTGAGGGGAGTACTTCCACTGGATGAGTAGATGGATTTATATCTCCTGGTCTGCATAACAAATCAGCACACTGATTC
>NW_015215686.1:0-541 GCF_001447785.1 Gekko japonicus | reverse complement strand
CTCCTTCTTAGGAGAGGGAAATAAAAAAATTAAAAAAGAGAGAGAAGGGAGCACTCACTGGAGAAGACTCTGATGCTGGGAAAGATTGAAGGTCAAAGAAGATGGGGACGGCAAAGGATGAGATGGTTAGACAGTGTCATCGATGCAACGAACATGAAATTGAGCAAACTTCAGAGGACGGCGAAAGACAGGAGGGCCTGGCGGGATCTGGTCCATGGGGTCACGAAGAGTTGGACTCGACTGTGCGACTGAACAACAACAACATCATTCTAAGGGTGTATAGGTGTTATCTCTTTGAATGGGATGCCTCTCTTTGTCTTAACCTGGGAGCTGCCTTCTGATCTCTCCTCTCTCTCTCCCTTTGTCCTCTCCATCTTTCATCACATGGCCTTGCATGGAGACACACTTCTGCAGGTCGCTCTCCTGTAGAGGCAATGCCCTCATACCCCCGCACACACGATGCTGGACAGACTGGCCATTCGTGACCAGGAAAATACTCTTTTAGATTAAGCTTCTGTTAAATAGTGGGTCCCATGGATGA
>NW_015215685.1:0-497 GCF_001447785.1 Gekko japonicus | reverse complement strand
TCTTTTTCTACGAAATAACCCCTGCCCATTCATACTACAGCTCTGATAATACTGATAGGGTTGCCAGCCTCCAGGTCTTTAGGTTACAAATGGTCTTTAGGTTACAGAGATCAGCTCCCCTGGAGAAAGTGACTGCTTTGGAAAGTGAACTCTATGACATGATAACCTACTGAGGTCCCTCCCCTCCCCAAATCCTGCCCTCCCAAAGCTCCACCCACAACATTTTCAGGTGTTTCCTAACCCAGAGGGACAGGCAAGAAAGCTCGGCAAACGGGCTCCAAATCCTATAGGGTCTAAAATTGGGGAGGGCTCAGCCACGGAGTGTGGACTTTGCTCTCCCGCCACTCCCCCCCCCAAGTGCTCGCCCAAGGGTGCCAGTTGCCCTGTGCCCATGTTGGCCACCACCAAGCTAGGTGCATGCTTGCTCTAAGTACATGAATTTGTATGCAACATGTAGTTTGGTCTCCAGGCACCTGATGGCACCTGGTATTTTTGGC
>NW_015215684.1:0-486 GCF_001447785.1 Gekko japonicus | reverse complement strand
AGAATGCCATAGAGGATGTGATGATACTGTAGGGTAAAGGTGTAGAGAAGGTGACATCAAATCTGGGTAGGGTTGTCAATCCCCAGTTGGGGGCAGGGGATTCCCCCCCATTTGGAGACCCTACCCATGCTTCAGGTCTATCAGAAAGTGTATGGGGGGAATAGCTGCTGGGAGCTGCTGTGTACACTATGAAGAACAGTCCCCATAGGGTATAATGGAGGCTTTGACATTGTGCATAATGAGTATCAGGGTATAATGGAGACTGAAAAGGCCTCTGGGGGGGCTGTTTTTTGAGTTAGAGGCATCAAATCTTCAGCATAGCTGCTGGTGCCTCTCCTCAAAAAACTCCCCAAGTTTAAAAAAGATTGGACCAGGGGGTCCAATTCTATGAGCCCCAAAAGAAGGTGACTCCAGCCTCCATTATTTCCAATGGGGGGAACGCATTTGAAAGGAACAAGGTCCCTTTAAATGCGACAGCAGCTCACC
>NW_015215683.1:0-538 GCF_001447785.1 Gekko japonicus | reverse complement strand
GGCTGGGGCCAGGGCAGAAAAGGCCCTGAACCTGATCCAGGCCAGCCAGCTATCTTTTGGGCCAGGGTCTACCAGAAGGTTCTTATCCGCTGATCTTAATGCTCTTTGGGGGACATACCGGGAGAGGCAGTCCTGAAGATAAGTAGGTCCCTGACCATTAATTAAGCACCAAAACCTTGAATCTGATCCGGTGTTCCACCCGGCAACCAATGCCGTTTGCGCAGCTCTCGACGTATATGTGCCCTCCACGGGGACTGACGTATGCTGCCCTGAGTTGCTGGGAGAAATGAATTCACAATCCTATCTAAATGGAATCAAGGAGGAGTGAAACCAGAGCAAGAAAGGAACAGCGGGAATTCTTGCATCACACCATCAGGCAGGCAGCACAATAGGACTGGTGGATTTCTACACATGACTGGTGAGCACGTTAAGGCTTCATGGGTCCCCAGTTGTGCTGGTCTGTGCTGCATCCCAGCATTCCCAATTGTTCAGTCAGGGAGGCAATGTGTTAACTGTCCTGTCGATGGATCTGGATTGC
>NW_015215682.1:0-490 GCF_001447785.1 Gekko japonicus | reverse complement strand
ACTACAAGATTGCCTTGTCAGAAAGTTGTGCTCCCTTCCTGGGCATACCAAACGGCCTCAAAATGGAAGTCCTGTGACACCCCCGGCCTGACTGGAGACTTCAGACCTACGGCCTCCCAGCACGAAACATTTTCTTCCAGGCATTGATCTGTCCTTTTGATATTGCATCCCCCAACCACTCCCTGACCTGGATAGCCCAGGCTGGTCTGATCTCATCCTATCCTGAAGCTAAGCAGGGTCGGCCTCCGTAGCACTTGGATGGGAGGCCACCAAGGAAGTCCAGGGTCACTATGCAGAGGCAGGCAATGGCAAACTACCCATTTATCTCTTGCCTTGAAAACTCTATGGGCTTGCCATAATTTGGCTGGGACTTGACGGCGCTTTCCACTGCTGCCACCACCCCCACCCCAAAGCCATCTCTTCTTGGGGCCTCTGCAGATGACCTTCCTGAGTAGGGTTGCCAAAGTCTATCTTCGCCGGGAGCGGGGGG
>NW_015215681.1:0-499 GCF_001447785.1 Gekko japonicus | reverse complement strand
ACCTTTCTCCAAGCAGCTCAGGGCAGCCTAGGCCGTCCCTCCCCCCAGGGCTTCTATCCCCTCAGCTACCCTGCCAGGCAGGTCGGGGGAGAGATCACGGCAGCCCCCCCCCCCCGGCCTTTTTTCCGACGCCCTCTGCTCCGCCCCAGCCTGGCTTCGCCAGGGAGAGGGACCTACCCGTTCTCCGACTCCTCAATGGGATCCGCGTACTCCGAGTGCACGGTGGAATCGATGGCGCTGTCCGTTTCCACTTCGTCGTGCATCTCGTGGTGCACCAGAGTGCTGGTGTCCTCGTCCGTGAAGGTCTCACACTCGCTGTAGGTGCTCTCCGAGCCCATGTACGCACTGTCCGTCACCTCATTGGCCTGATGGAAGAGTAAAAAGAGACTCAGTGGCTGGAGGTTTGCTGACATCCCTTCTTTGGACTGCATTTTGTTGAACTCCTCGGGCTCTGAAGCACGGTTTGGTTGGAGCGATGCAGCCCTGAGAACTATTAGCC
>NW_015215680.1:0-512 GCF_001447785.1 Gekko japonicus | reverse complement strand
CAAGATTGCACAGTTGCGTCTGCACTGAGACAGATGAGCGTGGCTGCTTATAACCACCCTCCCTTCCCTGGGAGGCAACCTGCAAAGACTCACAGCCCATCACATTGCCTTTGCAACAGCCAAAGTCTGGCACTCCTCCTTCTCTACTGCACATCCAGACACTGGCGTGCCCTGCATCTGGGACATTCAGGTGAGCTAGGTGGGGACTCTGTCCTTGAGGTGTCTCTACCTGGGGTGCTGGGCCAGGCTCTGGACTAGGCTCTTCCTCCGATTGCACCTCAGGCTCTTTGCCTTGCTGCACCTCCTGTGCAAATGCTGGAGCCTCTTCTCCCTCAGGGGCTGGCAAAGGTTTCTCTTCTGGGCTGACTCCGGAGGAGGCTGGGTTGCTCCGTGCCTCTACCTTGTCTGAGGAATAGCCACAGCTGAGCCAGGACCCATGACACGAGGAGGACCTTACGAGACGAGGACAGGCTCATAAGAGGGTGTTCAGGAGAGAATCTGGGAGCCCAACA
>NW_015215679.1:0-504 GCF_001447785.1 Gekko japonicus | reverse complement strand
CAGACATCTCAGGTTTGGGTGACCTGGTACTGCTGTTTCCGTTTTCTGTGCAGATGAAGATTTTAGGGACATCATTACTCTCATTGCCTGGCCCTCTCCTCCCATCTGTTCAAATTTTTTGTTTTATAGTAAACAATTGTAACATTGTAAAGGTAAATACCTCATACCTATGGGATAGCCTCCCTGTGCTCCCTTGGGTCATCCTCAAGGGGCCTCTTGCAGGTGCCCGGCCCCAGAATGGCTCAGTTAGCTGCCACCAGGGGAAGGGCCTTCTCAGTTGTGGCCCCAGCCCTGTGCAATGCACTCTTGGATGACACTCGTGCCCTGCTGGATTTGTTTCATTTCCACAGGGCACGCAGGGCTGAATGGTTTATATTGGCCTTTGAAGGTAATCCACATGTCTGGGTTGTTTTTGTTAGTGGTATGGTCCATCCATCCATCTTAATAGCTTTTAATGTAACTTTAATGTAAAAACTTTTGTTATCTGTTTTATGTTGTTTTTGC
>NW_015215678.1:0-504 GCF_001447785.1 Gekko japonicus | reverse complement strand
GTCGAGGTCCAGTGGTTCAGGGGAAATGCTGAACAGATGGGTATCCTGCAGCGTGGCACAGAAGCTGTGCCGCCTGATCTCACTGGCAATCGCTCTTTGTGCGCATGCACTGTTGCGCAACCTGCGGAGACAAACAGCGGTGGGTGCCGGATGCCACATAAGTCCACCGGGAATGCAATCAGACGCCCGCCCTTGGCCCGCAGTTTCAGGAAACTAGTACCTCGTATACTAGTTTTTAACTCCACACCTCCGGCGGTGAGCCACGGGTTCGCCACGGGAGCACTGCGCTTCCCAGATGTTGGGGTGAGATTGCGCCCAGAAAATCCACGGGACTCCCATGCCTCTCCCATGACAACTTTGCCATGTGACCGGGGCCTATATTGTTTTCCCATGGCTTCAAGGTTTCCAGACATTTCACATCTCTGATGTTACCTACCACAGATCTGAGAATAGAAAAGACCAGGTTCTGACACATGTTGATTCTCTTTGTCACTTTGTTGCTCT
>NW_015215677.1:0-487 GCF_001447785.1 Gekko japonicus | reverse complement strand
AAGAAATGACATAAGTGTGCTTGTGTGACACCAGTGCTCATTCCTTCCCTCCTTTCCCTCCTGCCAGCACCTCAGGCACCAGTGGGCTATGAGGCTGGATGCTGGGAAACCCCCCCCCCAAAAAAAAATCTAGCTGGAGGCCTAGTATCCCTGATTTTTTTTGGGGGGGGGGGTATTTAAAAAACTATATACAAATTATTTCAGACTAAATAAAGGTGCCAAGATGCAGACTTGGAGTATGGAAACTGTTAAAAAGCAACCTCCTTCATAAATATAGTATGTTCTTCAAATTCAGCCACTAGTCAAACATTAGTAAATGTGACTTTAGCAGCATTTATGTCCAAGCCCATGTGGTGTAATGGGCACAGCATTAGATCAAAACTGTGGAGACCCATGTTCAAATCCTTGTTCTCTGTGTATCTTTCTGAATCTAGTGAATATCTCAGGGTTGTGGCAAGGATAATAGAAGAAGAAAGCCATGGATGCT
>NW_015215676.1:0-670 GCF_001447785.1 Gekko japonicus | reverse complement strand
GAGCAGGTTTTGCTGGGAGTTGGGTGAAGCCCCCTGGGGGTACAGGCTCCCTCTCCCTCTTTCTCTCTGGATCTGATGTGGGATAGTGGCTCTGTTACCCTGTAGGTTTGCCCACCTGTGCTCTACCTGTATATCTGCAAAAAAAGCAATTACCTTTTTTAAAAAAAACACCCTAACAAAGCTACCCATCTGAAACTATTTTCATAAGAACATAAGAGACGCCAATGTTGGATCAGGCCAAAGGCCCATCCAGTCCAACACTCTGTGTCACACAGTGGCCAGAAATACCAGTGCCATCAGGAGGTCCACCAGTGGGGCCAGGACATTAGAAGCCCTCCCACTGTTGACCCCCCCCAAGCACCAAGATGACAGAGCATCACTTGCCCCAGAGTCCCTATCTATACCTTGTGGCTAATAGCCACTGATGGACCTCTGTTCCATATGCTTATCTAATTCCCTTTTGAAGCCGTCCATGCTTGTAGCCGCCACCACTTCCTGTGGCAGTGAATTCCATGTGTTAATCACTCTTTGGGTGAAGAAGGACTTCCTTTTATCCGTTCTAATCCATTCATGGAAGGCACCACATTCAGTATTATGGAGCGGAAATCTATCTACCTCATGTCATGGGGAAATTTGCAAGGGTACAATCTGACATTTTGCATTGTACCGC
>NW_015215675.1:0-413 GCF_001447785.1 Gekko japonicus | reverse complement strand
ACTCCACAGCTTAGAGGGAACATGGGTCTCTGTAGTCGGGAGTCCAGTGGTCATTCCAGGAGAACCCCAGGCCCTACTAGGCCTGCCTGATAGAACTTGAGAGATCTGTTCTCCTAGATAGGTTATCATCTTTGCCACAACAAGGGTTCCAGTGGGACCCTAGAAAACATGCTGCTATTTTAAGAGATTTATACTCACAAAGAGAATTTATTGTGCCTTATGTCCTTTATGTACATCACGATCCTTGAAAAGGATTGTATTCGATACGGGTCCCGTGGGACTAGTGACTGTGAAACTAACAAGGTGCTGTTTTGAATGTTTGAACATAGAGTAAAACTGCACTTTGGGATATTGTTTGGGTGAAACCTATTGTTGGTAATCGTCGACACCAATATTTATATCACAGTATAGAA
>NW_015215674.1:0-514 GCF_001447785.1 Gekko japonicus | reverse complement strand
ACTTTTTCTACAAAAAAAGCCCTGGTTTCTTTATGTTTCTTCACTAAAATGTGCCATGGTAGTTACTAGAGTGAGTATCTTAGAATTAGAGGAAGTGAAGGAGAAGGTGGTCAGAGGCTGGAATCTAACCTCCATAATGCAAAGGCTGTGTATGTTGTAGGGTTGCCAGGTCCCCCCGCCCACTGGCAGGGGAAGAGGGCATAGGGTTGCCAGGTATAGGTCGGGAAACTCCTGGAGATTTGGGGGATGGAGCCTGGGGGAGGACAGGGACCTCAGTGGGATACACTGCCACAGAGCCCACCCTCCAAAGCATTCGTTTTCTCCAGGGGAACTGAACTCTGTAGTCTGGAGATGAGCTGTAATTCCAGGGGATCCCCAGGTCCCACCTGGAGGCTGGCATCCCTATGTTAGAATGCCACTCGCTTGGGCTTCATAGGGGGGCAGCTGCACCCTTTCTGTGACATTTGCTGGTTTCTCCAGAAGAAGAAGAGGAGGAGAAAGAGAAGGAGGAGGA
>NW_015215673.1:0-483 GCF_001447785.1 Gekko japonicus | reverse complement strand
TTGGCAACCCTGTAACTGACTATGGAACAACTTTCCAGACCATTGGAACCCAGAAGAAATGGCATAGGAGGAGGTGCCTTTCTACCTTAGCTGCCACTGTGTAACCAGAAATCAACATAAGTCAGGGGTGGAGGGAACCATACCTGTTACCATGAGGCTGTCCTCCCATACTACCCACTTGGGGCAGCAAAATGACTTGAGACAGCCCTGCCTTATAGCTAAGCAGAAGGAAATAAACAAGGCTTGCCTCCCTCTATTTTCCCCTTCCCTCTGCTGCCCCTCCAGCCACAGGCGAGACACTCACCTGGAGTTTCCTTCTAGAACTCATTGTATTTCTTCCCACAACGGGAGATAATCGACACCCCTTTTCTGAGGGTTGTTTGCCTATAAAAATTGCCCCCTCAAGCAAAAGATATAGGATCCAGTCTAGTCAGTTTCGTGGGAACTTAAAAGTGCATTTGGCTAGTCCATAGTAATTGATCT
>NW_015215672.1:0-517 GCF_001447785.1 Gekko japonicus | reverse complement strand
TTTCTCCAAGCTCAAGAGCCCTAGCCTCTCTAACCTCTCTTCATAAGGAAGGTGTCCCATCCCCTTAATCATTTTAGTTGCCCTTTTCAGCACCTTTCCCAATGCTATAATATCTTTTCTGATGTGCAGTGGCCAGGACTGTACCCGCTATTCCAAATGAGGCCGTACCATCGATTTATACAGGGGGCATTATGATACTGGCTGGTTTGTTTTCAGTCCCCTTCCTTCTGGGCATGAAACCAAAAGCTCAGCAAAAAAGAACCAAAGAAAAATGACCAGGCAGGGAAGGGAAGAGAATGCATGAACTTCAGAGCACCTCTGCTGGATCTGACCAGCGATCTGTTTAGTCCAACATTCTGTTTCTCACAGTAGCCAATGAGACGTTCCCAGGAAATGTTGCAAGCAATGTGGAGGCCATCGCCTCCCCCACACACACCTGTTGCCCACCCCAAACTGTTACTGGACACATGACACGTGAAGCCGCTTTACACCGATTCAGACCATCAATCCATAAAAG
>NW_015215671.1:0-510 GCF_001447785.1 Gekko japonicus | reverse complement strand
AGTCACAGCTGACTAATGGTGACCCCCACAAGGTTTTCAATGCAAGAGATGTATAGAGATGGTTTGCCATTACCTATCTCTGCATAGCAACCCTGGACTTCCTTGGTGGTCTCCCATCCAAGTGCTAAACAGGGCCAACCCTGCTTAGGCTCCAAGTTCTGGTGAAATTAGGCTAGCTTAGGCCATCCAAGTCAGAACAGAAAGGTAGTTAGGACCTTGAAAACAGAGTGAGGGAAGAGATCACCACAAGGTGATGTTCAGATTCTCTAGTCTTGGTTTGGCTTGGAACCACAGAACAAACTCCCTGCAAAGACTTGGACAGTGCAAGGCCAACCCATGATCAACATTCACAAATCTATTACCCCCTTGATGTGCAAACTGCTTAAAGAACTAATCCTAAGAATAGTGAAGTATGGTTCAAATATTCCTTAATAGATTATCCTTTACGCTGAAATTGCACATGCATGCCCCACATACACAACTGATGAGAAAACAGTCAACCAACAAGAG
>NW_015215670.1:0-506 GCF_001447785.1 Gekko japonicus | reverse complement strand
GGGAGGCACAAAACTCCCATCACATATGTGATACAAAGTCCTTGTGTTGCTCTCCAACTAAGATGAGGACTTTGTAATTTATAGTCTTAGTATGTCTTCAGAGTCTATTTTGTTCCCTTTGTATTTTCCCTCTGTATTTCTTTTCCTCTGAATTCACTCTGGTTTTTCCATAGAAGTCTGCCCAGTTTGCCCAGCTGTCAAGATTGACATTATTTTAACTAGTTCATTGTGGTAGGATTGCTCCAGATGTACTTATTTATTAAACCTACTAGGAGTAAGGCCCGTTATGTGTGTGGGGTGTGTGGGAATACAACAAGCTCTAGAAAGAGGGTGGGGCCACTGATTTTGTATCTTGCAGGCAGAGTAAACACAGAGTAGTGTTTTGCAATGTAAAGAACTAATGTGGGAGTGAAGAACAGCATACCTTACAGTAGTAGAGACCTGGACACATTTGACCATTTCAGAGTGCGGTGTCTGCAGCAGTGTACCTGTCTGAGGTCCCACCC
>NW_015215669.1:0-512 GCF_001447785.1 Gekko japonicus | reverse complement strand
CTGGACTTCCTTAGAGGTCTCTCATCCAGAGAGCAGCCAGGACCAACCCTGTTTAGTCTCTGAGATCTGGTGAGATCAGACTAGCCTGGGTTGGTTGTGGCCTATTATGCTAATGAGTTCCTGCTTGGCTTTTTCTACAAAAAGAGCCCTGTATGGCCTTGCAGGTGGTGTGTAGCGTCTGGGATCCTAGGGAACCGTGGGAGCGCTTTCGGTTCTCCGCTTCGGCTCTAACGGCCTGGGGCTCCTTCTCCGGCGCGCGGGAATGTGGCTAATTGGCCTAAGGAAGGGGTGTGTGCATAAGGATACCCTATATCCCATTATGCTTGTAGGGGCGACGCCATTCTTAACAGTGCCTTTGTTAATGCATCTATAGCTCTTCAGTAAAGTATAAGCTTTCTGATAAGCGTGTACTCAGTTGTTGGCTGTGGAACCTGACATTTAGTTTCTGAGATCCAACGAAATTACTTGAGCCATCCTGGTTAGGCCTCTGCATAGCAGCCTTGGACTTCCTC
>NW_015215668.1:0-505 GCF_001447785.1 Gekko japonicus | reverse complement strand
CATTCCAACATGGAAGAAAAGACATATGATATAATTAGGGAAGTTCTCAGTCTCATTAGGACACAGGATTCAAAGCCAGTAAGGAGAAAGCACAGTTAGTCAGGACAGTAGTGGAATACCTTGGCCTTGCCTAAGGAACCCATAGTAAAACTCCTGACTCCCAAAGAATCGAAGTAATTTCCAAATTACCCACTTCCACAGATGTCCCTTCATTAAAAGCCCTGCTAGGAACTTTTAACTTTTCCCAGGACTTCATTGAGTCC
Source organism: Gekko japonicus (assembly GCF_001447785.1). Taxonomy (NCBI): domain Eukaryota; kingdom Metazoa; phylum Chordata; class Lepidosauria; order Squamata; family Gekkonidae; genus Gekko; species Gekko japonicus. Next base: position 242 of record NW_015215668.1, on the reverse strand, counting down.
TTTGTAGACAAAGCTCGTCCTCTCTACACCTTGTTAAAGAAAAATTCCCCTTGGCATTGGGGAACAGAACAGCAAGATGCCTTTGCTGAGCTAAAATGCAGCCTTGCTCGAGCTCCAGCTTTAGCGCACCTTGATATGTCCAAACCATTTTTATATTCAGCTAGCTACCTCCAAGCAAAGTATAGGTGCTCCACTCACCTATCAGCAGTCTGGTTCCCAGAGAATCATAGCCTACACTTCCA
>NW_015215667.1:0-503 GCF_001447785.1 Gekko japonicus | reverse complement strand
CCAATTGTGTCTTTTTGCTCAAGCCCTGTAGTGGAGACTGCAGAACTTGTTCTTTGAAGGGTATTCCTGTATTAAGCCTGGAGACTTCCGTTACTTTGCTCCTGGTTGGTTGGGAACCCCTTAAGTAACGTGGTGGCAGACTACTGTAGAGAAATCCTTTGTGCTTTTGTTCCTTGTAAACCCAGCCTGAGGTTCTGGAGAGGACCCCAGACTGTGACAGTCTGCACAGAGGGCTTTGAAGACAAAGATGGTGCCTGTGCTCCAGTTATAAAAACAGGTGTGTTTACAAACCACTGGGATAGGGAAATATGGAAAATCCAATTTTATGGAAAAACTGATAGGATCTGCAAAGACTGGCTTGGACAGAGGAACCTTTGCTGACACAGGCCCCAACCCTTAACTTAAGCTTTCTTTAGAATCTGAAACTCCGGAAAAATTATCCTAAGTGTTGAAAATCTTGTTCCAGTTGGAAATAGGCATAAAGTGGACTGCAGTCCACCAAT
>NW_015215666.1:0-560 GCF_001447785.1 Gekko japonicus | reverse complement strand
GTTGAAGGCAATGGGAAAAGAGGAAGACTCAAGATGAGGTGGACTGACCCAGTGAGCCAGGCTGTTAATGAGAGGATGTTTTAGAGGCTATTAATTCATACGGTCACCATCAGTCAGAAACAGCTTGACAGCACATAACAAATACCATCTAACTTCATGTGATACGGAGCATATCTTTAGAATGAAGTGCTAGAAGAAGGAGGAGGAGGAAGAGATTGGATTTATACCCTGCTCTTCAGTCAGAGTCTCAGAGCGGCTTACAATCTCCTTTCCCTTTCCCTCCCCACAGCAGACACCCTGTGAGGCAGGTGGGGCTGAGAGAGCTCTTTCGAGGACTGCCCTTGAGAGAATAGCTCTGAGGGAACCCAAGGCCACACCCGCAGCTGCATGTGGAGGAGTGGGGAATCAAACCCGGTTCCCCCAGATTAGAGTCTGTGCTCCTAACCACTACACCAAACTGTCTCTCATCACCAATGGGAGCACAGGGTATATGATGTCCACTCTTCTCATGGATCAACAAAACGCAGTGAGCAGTGTCATTCCCAGCAAGCTCCTACACC
>NW_015215665.1:0-517 GCF_001447785.1 Gekko japonicus | reverse complement strand
CGCTCCCCACTTGTGGGCGAGAGCCGCCCGTTGGCCAATATTTACCCATCGTCTTTCTCTTCCTTCATTCCTACGTGTCCTTGTGATGGTTGCTGCATGTTTGTTTTTCTCCTCGCACATCCCTGTTGGCTTCCTCCTGCCTGGCTCCTGTGCGCGTGCCCTGTGTGGCCTCTCGTCATACTGGCTGTGCGGGGCGATGCCTCTTTTGCACATCAATGTTATGGGATCGGTGGCCTGTCGTTTGCTCCGCCGTGTGGGCTGTGTCTCCGTGGGCATCTGTGGCTTTCTTGCACGCGGCTGCCCGTCGATTGCGTATCGCTTGCGTGTGATGGCTCATTTGTTGGATGCTGGTCACATGGGGTGTGTGTGTGTGCTCCATGCTAAATGCGGCTGCAATTTTACACGCTCCTGATCACAACCGCTGCACACCTGTTGGGGCGGGGGGCGGATCTTGTTGGCTTGCTTGTTCCTTGTGCGTCGCCTGTCGCTCTTCTCTCATCTTTGTGGCTGCTGTGGT
>NW_015215664.1:0-517 GCF_001447785.1 Gekko japonicus | reverse complement strand
CTTGTGCACACAGATGAACACTGTAAAAATAAAATCTTGATGTATTTGTATGCACATTTGTATTGAGATTCTTTTTGTATAGTGTTTCACCACTATGGAGGAGCATGAAACATGGCATTAAAAAAAAAGCCCTTCAGTCGTAAGTACAATTATGTCCACAGTGGGGACCCAATCATGGGGTGGAGAAAAGACTGAGGCACAACCAGTGTTCCCGCTCATTAACGCAGGAAGCCCCACTCAGCAGCAATTGGGATCCACTCAGCCTCTTGCACTGCCCATTGCCCATTTTAAGATGACAGCAGTTATATTCTGCTCAGGATGTGAACTGCTTTGTTCAGTAGGGGAAAAATTAAAGGGAACATGCAGGTTTTAATAAAAGCATGGCAACAACTGTAATTCTCAGTGTCTTCCATCAACGTTTTTTGGCATCAACTGGTGCAGGGACGTTAGATGACATGAGCCAAGTTCTGCCCTGGCCCATTTGTCACGGAACCTGGACAGTAACACTGACTTTACA
>NW_015215663.1:0-507 GCF_001447785.1 Gekko japonicus | reverse complement strand
GTGTCAAGAAAATGTGGAGCAAATGCCAGTTACAGAACCAGCCTCACTGGCTGCATCTGAATCCACTTAGATGAACCCAGACACCTCCCTGCTCTCAAAGAAAGAGCAACTTGTGAGCTGAACTGGCCAGTGCTTGGGCATGACTGGTACACAAAGGCTGTGGTCACACGCACCAGTTGACATGCAAGGGAAGAGAGGCTATTTCCTCCAGAGGAATTTGACACACAGTTGTGAGATCATACAGCCCTTTGAAGCTGCAGGCGCAGCCTGTCACTGTGTGATGAGACACAACTGTGGGCGAGTCCTGGTTTTTTTTGGCCATTTGTTTCCCTTGTGCATAAAGGAGCAATCGAGGAATCGCACCTCCGCACTGAGGGCGATGATGCGGGTACTGCAAGGGGGGGACATGGCATGGAGTCAGCATGGCCTGATCAGATCATCTCAACAGCATGAGAGTGTGCATGAGCGATCCGACAGAGGAAAGTCCACCCGTGGCCTGCCTTATCC
>NW_015215662.1:0-511 GCF_001447785.1 Gekko japonicus | reverse complement strand
AACTTTGCCATGTGACCGGGGCCACAGAATTTTTTTCAGGGGGTATTTTCCCCAATGCCTAAGAATTCTGGATTTGTGTTTACTGTTCTGGAGATCATGGTAACGAACCAAAATAGTGATTTTTGTGTTTGTTTTTGGTTTGGGAATTTCAAAATGCATACTCCTACCTGCAAGTGCTCTGAAGCTGTTTCACTGATGTATCTGAAATTCCTTTGTCTAAAGATATCCAGATGTTTACAAGATGAAAGCCTAAAATATAGCGGGTGTTAGAAAAGCAATCTATCTACCTTAAAACCTTACAAGGTTCACTTCAAATTTCTGTTCAGGTTTATGGATGTGAATATTATATATCTGGTAAGGTAACTTGGTTCTTAAAATTGATCATGGACTCTTTTAATGCGGTTACGTATTGTAGTACAACAAGCAAAATTAGATTTTTCAAAACCTATTTTTGGTACTGTTCCAGGGTTGTTGTTGTTTTTAAAAAATAGTATTTGTTGGTATTCATCAG
>NW_015215661.1:0-522 GCF_001447785.1 Gekko japonicus | reverse complement strand
CTCTTCTTGTGACTCAAACGCTAAGCTTCCGTTAAAGCTCAATTCGGGTCCAGCAACACTTCAGAAGCTGACGAGGTTTTTGTGGGCGTGCCGTGCTTTCGAGAGTCAAACCGGTTTGGTGCAGTGGTTAGGAGCGCGGACACTAATATGAGAGAACCGGGTTCAATTCCCACCGCCTCTAACATGCACCTGCTGGTGTGACCTTGGGTCAGTCACAAGTTCTCTCAAGGGCAGTCCTCGAAAGAGCTCTCTCAGCCCCACCTGCCTCCCAGGGTGTCTGTCGTGGGGAGGGAAAGGGAGAGGAGATTTGTAAGCCGCTCTGGGACTCCTTTGGGTAGTGAAGGGCCATGGGGTATAAATCCAACCTCCTCCTCCCAACCTCTCCGAGGAAGTCTGAGGAAGGGACCTTTGACTCTTGAAAGCGCACACTCTCAGGTGCTCCTGGACTCGAATCTAAGCCGCTCTACTGCCGAACAACCTGGCTGCGCTCTGGAACTGTGCTTCTGTTAAGGCAGCCTCAAA
>NW_015215660.1:0-511 GCF_001447785.1 Gekko japonicus | reverse complement strand
AAATTGCCTCGACACGAACACTGAGAAAACCTGGAGTGGCCGGCCAATGTGGAGAGGAGCCTAGATTCCCCTGACCCAGCTCTCAAACCATATAGTCAGACAACCCGTTACCTCCCTAAAATGGAGAAGAGAATAATGTAAGCTATTTTGTATCCTCATTTGGGGAGAAAGGCATGGTATTAATGGGTTAAATTAATAACCCACGTTCCCAAGTGCTCCATGAGCCTGGTTCGGATCGGGACTGTGGTGTGGTGGGTGAGGGAGGGGCTTCACCCTTCCCCCCACACCTTTCTTCTGATCCAGAATGGTCCCGGAAGGGCTCTATTTCTCTATTTCCACTGTGGGTCACCGCCCCGCGGACAAATAGTGCCCACAGGGCCATTTTCTTGTCTGGAAAACAGTGCAATATAGGGCGATTCCGCCTTTGGCATTCACTCCGCATTTTCTCAATACTGAGGAAAAGATGCAGCTCAAAACCGCAGTCAGATACCCCAGGGCAACACCGTACTGA
>NW_015215659.1:0-501 GCF_001447785.1 Gekko japonicus | reverse complement strand
GCAACCCTCTTTCAGTGCCTAAGCACACTCTGCACAGCACAGGGGGTTCTACAGGATGGATAACACTGCTGCACTGTCCTTGTGCTTCAGCACTGGATGTCTATGAAGTGTGGGAACTGTGAAACAGCTATCTTTCCCCCATATATTCCCTCCGCTTATGTACATCTTTCAGCTCGACATCCTAGTGTTCCTTCTCAAATATCCTTCAAATTCTGGAAGGGAACTGAGGAAAATAACCCTCTGACACTGGATTTAGGCTAAAATATGGCTTTAATTAGCGTAACACAGATGCCGTTATGACACGCTAAACCCCCCCCCCACAATTCCTAAAACAGGCATGCAAACACTTTGCACTGAGTACAGAATTTTATTTCCTTTCACACAACAACAGGAAAACTGTCCAGTGCAGAATTATCAGGCACTCCGTTCATAAGAGCAGGGCTAAAATGTTCAATATTTTCAAACTGCCAAACACTAGGATCAAATGTTTAGGCACCCAGG
>NW_015215658.1:0-540 GCF_001447785.1 Gekko japonicus | reverse complement strand
TATTCAGGTACGAGCTCTCCCTCGTCTGCAAGGAGAGACCTGCACGCTCTGCGAGGACAGATCTGCATGTCCCCCCCCCAATAGCTAGCAATCCAAAACAGTCCAGTGGCGCCTGAGCGGTGGGTGTTGCCTTCTGACACACTTCCGGTGATGTCAGAGGGTGTGGCATATGCAAATAAGCTATACTAATGTGTTATGCTAATGAGCTCCTGCACCTCTTTTCTTACGAAATGACCCCTGCTCTTAACCACTACACCAAACTGGCTCTGAAGAGTGCCAACTCCATTATGGGAAATTCCTGAAGATTTGGGGGTGGAGCCTCAGGAGGGTGGGGCTTGAAGAGGGGCGGAGCTGCAATGGGGTCTCATGCCACAGAGTCCACCCTTTGGCCGATCTCATTCAGCCAAATTTGAAATCCGTTATCTATGAAACTTGAAATAGCAAGATGTGTTCTGGCGGGACACCAGGACACGGTCCCAGCATGCCAGCCGAATGGATAATTTCCTTTATCCAGTGTGGGAATGATAAAACCTAAGATTT
>NW_015215657.1:0-512 GCF_001447785.1 Gekko japonicus | reverse complement strand
TTGGTAAAAGAAGCGTATCGGTTACAAGATATTTTGTTAAGCTGCTCCGTAAAATCTTTCCCTTTTTATTTTCTCTTCCACCCCCCCCCCCCCCCACTCTTATAATACTCCGACAATATTAGATTTTGCCTAATGTGCCCCCTGAAGTAGAAGTTCTTCCTCCTTTAGAATCTTAATGCCTTCCACAGCACTTCTATATGATTCTGTTTGGAAGACTGCTTCTCTGACTCTGTGTAGATGGACCACAACTGACACCTGCTGACTTCAGACTTCAAACTGAACGCTCTGCCTTCTCTCTCTCTCCACACACACACACACACCTAGCTCCACCCACACACTCTCAGTCACCAACCAATCACCTCCCTCCCTCATCTCCCTCTGTCACCCCCTTGTTCTTTTGACACTTATCAACCATTTAAAAAACAACAACACACATATGACTTGAAATCATTACAGACAACCTCCCTGGTGGGAACAGGTTTCTGGCTCTGCCGCGCAGCCACTCCCTGGAG
>NW_015215656.1:0-509 GCF_001447785.1 Gekko japonicus | reverse complement strand
TTTCTGTCCATGGCCAACTGAAAACATTCCTTGATCCAAGCACTTCCTTGGTTAGCAATGTTACTTCTTTCATTTTTGCTTGTATATTTATGTTCTATTTTATTTGGGGTTGGATCCTGCGACTGCCTTCCACCAAGTCTACTTCTCTTGGAGAAAGGGTTCCTCCAACACCAAGAGAGTGTTCGTCATCGCAGAAAGTCTCCTTGAGAAAAAATTTCTCCATTGGAGGCAGACTTGTCGAAAGGGTGTCACAGTGTCAAACCCAATATATTTTACAAGCATGTCAAATTTACTGTTGTAAGTTACCTTGAGAGCTTAGAGCCAAGTGCCTAATATGTTTATAAAGCTTAAAATAGATGTTTGAAAATCCCCTGCAGTTGCATGAAGTATTCTGCTGTCCACAGTAAGAGGCACGAGTGCATGCAGAACAGACAACGGCTTTAGGTCTGGTATCTTTAGACTGGAAGCATGTGCATTCTTTACAGTTACACCCTTCTATGTCTATTGAA
>NW_015215655.1:0-525 GCF_001447785.1 Gekko japonicus | reverse complement strand
GCCATTTTCTCCAGCGGAACAGATCTCTGAAATCTGCAGAACCATTGTGAGAGCAGGGAATCTCAAGGTTTGGGGTTGCCAAGTCTTACCTTTAGCTGGAGCGGGGGACTCCCGGCTGTTTCCCGGTGCGCGCGCGCTGCACCCACATCACCCGGAAGTGACGTGATCACGCTGGGCATGCTGGGGGCGGGGCCACGACCATCCAAGGGAAAACCATAGAGTTGCGTGTGGTGTGCCGCCCCGCGCCGCCCCTGGCGTTGTCGCATCACTTCCGCGTGACGTGCACATCACATACTTTGGGGGTGGGGTTCCCCCTGGTGCCCGATCCGCCGGCGGTGGGGAACGGGCCTCTGGGGCGGGGTTTTCCTCGCCCCCCGGGGGGACTTGGCAAGCCTATCCAGGTGCTACCTGGAGGTTGGCAAGGGCAGCCCTAAGGTGAAGGCAGAGGTGAAATCTGAGAATTCTGTTGCCAGAAATTTGGTCATTATTCTTCAGACGTAGGGTTGCCAAATGTTACCTACCTTG
>NW_015215654.1:0-576 GCF_001447785.1 Gekko japonicus | reverse complement strand
CGTTCCTGCCCAAAAATAGCCCTGTTTGGTATTATTCTTAATGATTATCTGCACATAGATGTGTGTATATTTCAAGGCACTGGAGCCCTGCTGGTAAAAAATGGCAGTCTGATCTGATCTTACAGTTGAGATTTCTTCTTCCTAAACCCACCTTTGTTTAATTTCACTTAATGGTACCACAGTCTTGGGAGGGCAGTAGATGGGGTTTCCAGCCCCGGATTGTGAAATACCTGGAGATTTTGCAGGTGGAGCCTGGAAAGGGAGGGGTTTGGGGAGGGGAGGGACTTCAGTGGGGTATAATGCTACAGAGTCCGCCTTCCAGAGTCCAAAGCAGCCATTTCCTCCAGGGGAACTGATCTCTGTAACCTGAAGACCCATTATAACCCCAGATCTCCAGACACCCCCTGAAGACTGGCAAGGTTGCTTCCGACTCACGATCCAGTTCAGTCAGGGGGTTCTAGATCCAATCAAGCCTGAACTCTCCATAGAAGCTAAAATCCCTAAACTGAGACTCTTGTATGGACACATGATGAGAAGACTAGAGTCGCTGTGTTATGTATGGGGACTGGAACATGC
>NW_015215653.1:0-486 GCF_001447785.1 Gekko japonicus | reverse complement strand
TTATTGCTTTTATGATGAAGAAGTGGAAATGGTATTTGTTCTTTGGAACCTGAGTCTCTGTGTCAGAGCTTCCCTTCTTGTCTACATCCCAGAGTATACAAAATCAAAGCAGAAGGATTTCTACAGAGAGGGTCAAACACTGGGCGGAAGATTCAGGGACACGTCAAGCTCCACAAAACTATGACAGGTGCAATATTCAGTCGGAACACAGTGTTTCTAATGGGCACTTAGGGACTGTGTGGAACACCCCTTCAGGACACAGAACAACCCGAAAATCCAGGTGTGACTGGAATGCTTCTAAATTTGGTTGCGAAAATCTTCATTTCCAGCAATCAACAGTCCAGGAGGAGAGAATGGCTGAGGAAGAAGTCCTCGTATAATTATTTTATCGGGAGACCTAGAAACTCAAATGAAGGAAAGAGGAAAGGCCTTCCAATGGAAAAAGACTGCTGTTCTGTACAGCCCATGGAGCATGGCAGAAAATAC
>NW_015215652.1:0-513 GCF_001447785.1 Gekko japonicus | reverse complement strand
GTATTTATAAGAAAAACCTTTTAGTTCAAGTCCCTTAATTTCTTTTTCCTCTCTTACCTTCTTCAGTAAAATTTCTAAGATCCATATGAACAGAAGGGGAGACAGCGGACAACCCTGTCTCGTCCCTTTCTGCACATTAAAAAAGTCCGTCATGTCTTTATTTACATTCAATGATGAAGACCAAACGCGTTTCGGCCTCAAAGGGCCTTCCTCAGTGGTCACTATACAACATAGTATAGACACACATTCAAACATATGTATACAAGATCTTTAGTACACTTATTTAAAGACCAGATGTTGTATCCTTATATGTTTGCAATTGTGTTGCTGCTGGTATTAATGATGGGCCATAGGTATGGCCATATTCATTCCAATTATTCTGGTACTGAGATTTCAAAAGTCTGAATGTGTATCATTCCATCAAGGTAAGGATTCTGTAAGAATGTCCAGTATGATTTTCTAGCTCGGATGAGGCTGTTTGTTACAGTGCAATTTTAGCACAGTTACACCATT
>NW_015215651.1:0-486 GCF_001447785.1 Gekko japonicus | reverse complement strand
AGTCCCCCTTCCAAAGCAGCCATTTTCTTGGGAGGAACAGATCCCTTTTGTCTGGAGATCAGTTGTACTAGTGGAGGTTGGCAGCCCTAGAGCTCACCTGTGCAGCAACAACTCCTGCAGCAGCTTCCCTCTGTTCTCCCACCTGATGATAGGAAGCTTCTTTGTGGATCAACCTTTCGTCCGTTTCGCTTACTCTGACACCTTGCTCAGGTCTGAAGCGAGTGCTGAAGTTGCCAGCGACCGAATCTGGGACTTTCTCGCACGTGAAACCTGTTTTTTACCACTGACATTTTGCCCCCCTTGGCGGTTGACTTTTAAATGTAGCTTCCGTACCATGACATGCCCACTGGAATATATACCCAGTGTGTCAGGGAAGCCTGGCATGGGCTGAATTTGCCAACGCATTATGTCCAAGAGCTTGGATGGCAAATTCAGGACAGACAATATATATCTTAGCATATATCTCTGTAAACCGCTCTGAGACCC
>NW_015215650.1:0-515 GCF_001447785.1 Gekko japonicus | reverse complement strand
CCATTTCAGGTCAAGAAAATCATGTGGAACACTTTCTCCACAGAGGTCACATTCCTGATCCAAATTGGGCACTGCACATGCAGGAAATGAGGAGAAATAACAATCCACTGTTAAACAGGGTGGTAACCCCAGGCTCAGTCTGCATAATGCATAAGTTGGCCCATAGGCTTTAAGAATCAATCCACACTAATGGATTTATGGGCTATTGGCACACTCTGAACTGGACTGCCGGTCACCACACAATCTATGCATTTGCAGTGTGTGGTTGGAAGGGCAGAATACATTTCAAACAGACTTAAGGGATCTGCATAGGAGGTAGTACTCCCATCATGAATTGTAATATCTTGCAAGTGGATGTCCCTCATCTATGAAATATTGCTGAATGTGATCTATTTGGATGCTGATCAGCGTGATATTTGGAAGCACCCTAAAAATGAGGATAAAATATTACTTTTAGGCAGTTCTTTTCAGTCCTTTCCCTTATCGTAACCAATGTTATTATCATTGTATCTTAG
>NW_015215649.1:0-520 GCF_001447785.1 Gekko japonicus | reverse complement strand
TAACAGCCTCCCTTGGCTGATTTTTATAGTTATGCTTGCAGCCAGCTACTTGTGAGTAATCCTGCAACTACTCAAGCAGCTTTGTCATTTCTCCTATACAAAGAACCCACTGCTGTTCATATGTGTCCTGGAATACAGGAAGAGCAAGGTAACAGAGCTAGATCATAGTCAAGAGTCCAGTCCAGAGATCAAATACCAGTTTAGCAGCACTCAGAGTTAATAGATTATTCAGGAAAGCAGAGTTAAGGCAGTCCAAAGTCACTGATCAGCAAAGTTCAGGCAAGTCCAAAAAGCAGAGTCACCGGCAGGCCCGTAGCTACAGTGGGGCATTTCGGGGCCTGGCCCCCTGACTTCCTACCATGACTCCCTGACTTCCATGCAGCCCCCAGGCCCCCCAACTCTTTGGGCCTCCTGGAGGACTCCCCTTCGCCGCTACTTCCCCAAGTGCATCTTGCTTCCCTGCTCAGGCAAGCAGACTGCAAATGCTGCATACATGAGTTTTTAAAATTTTATTTTTGTT
>NW_015215648.1:0-500 GCF_001447785.1 Gekko japonicus | reverse complement strand
TGACTTTCCCAATATGTTGGCAGTAGCATAGCGCCCTCTGCTGGACCAGTTGTCTAGCATTAACAACAAACTGGACTGTTTCTAAAAGCAACTATTGGGAATTGACAAAAGGGCAGATGAAACTGACTAAACCATAAAACAAGTTGAAGCCAAGACAGAAGATATTAAGCAGAAGCTGAAGGCAGTGGAAAAAGACCAGATCTCCAATAAAGAGCAACTACTACAGCTTCAAATGGAGAAATCAATGTATGTTCTATATTTCCAGGGTATCCCAGAACAGAAAGGGGAGAATTTAAAAGACTTATTAACCAAAGCACTGGCACCACTGATGGACCTTAAAGTGGATGCATCACAAAATGAGATGGACCTGACGTATCAAACCTATCCAGATTTTATCAAGAAAAATAAACTACTTTGCAAAATATTTGTTAAATTCTCCAAAAGATAAATCAGAGATGCAATTCTGAAAGTAACAACTGGGAATCCCCTGAAAGTTAAAG
>NW_015215647.1:0-515 GCF_001447785.1 Gekko japonicus | reverse complement strand
TTCAGACCAATACGGCTGACCACCTGGATTGGGGGTCTTGGGGGTGTCTTGGGGGGGCTGGATATAAGAAAATCCTGGATTCAGGTGCTAAACAAATCTCTGACGCTTTGCTAACCTGGCAGTAGAAAGTGCTGCGACTGTAGTTCTTGAATATGGTATGGCTTGGAGGAAAGTGGTTTTTCATGGAACTGTCAGATGGTCTTAGAGTGCCATCCTAAATAGCTCTGCACCCTTCTAAGCTCATTGACTTTAGTGGACTTCAGAAGGCTGTAAGTCCACATAGGATTGCACTGTAATTTACTTTAAAAAATGTGTAAGATCAGAGCAACAAAACCCATTTTGCTGGGTGGTAGTCAGAATTCAGAAATTGTGGGGATATTTCTTGCTAACCCCCACCCCCCCCCCAGTCATCCCAGTTGAATAGACTGGGATTATGGAGATTTTGTAGTATGATTTATGATTTTTTCCCTTATTTCCTTTTCAGACTTTGTTCAGCTTCCTCGATTTTCTCAGTA
>NW_015215646.1:0-513 GCF_001447785.1 Gekko japonicus | reverse complement strand
ACTACACCAAACTGGCAGAGACTCAGAGCAGACACAAACAGTGGTCCATCAAGATCAGTCTTGTCTACTCAGACTGGCAGCAGCTCTCCAGGGTCTCAGGCAGAGGTCTTTTATATCACCTATTGCCTGGTCCTTTTTAACTGGAGATACCACGGATTGAACCTGGAACCTTCTGTATGCCAAGCAGATGCTCTGCCACTGAGCCATAGCCCTTGATGGACCAAGGTTTTGACAGTACAAATCAGCTTCATGTGTAGAGGGAGATGCTTGGTCAATGCCTCTTGATGGCTGCAAGAATATTTCTTTAATGAGCCAACAGATGGTGGTTACTTCACTAGGAAACATCGCAGATCCTTGAGTATGGGGTGGAAAAGCATTCTGCCATTTCACTGTATATCCTGCCTTCTCCCCAGTGTGGCTGACATCTCTCTCCTCACCCTCATTTGATCCTCACAACAACCTTAGGCTGAAAATGTGTGACTGGTCCAAGGTGGCAGAGTGGGGATTTGAACC
>NW_015215645.1:0-499 GCF_001447785.1 Gekko japonicus | reverse complement strand
TCCCCCCCCCCTCCCCGGGAACGGATCTCTGTCGGCCGGAGGTCGGTTGCAATCCTGGGAGGACTTCAGGACACACACACACCCCCGGGAGGTTGACAACCCCGTTAGGCACCACTTTTGCCCCGCTATAGAAGCAGACTTTGGGAGGGGGGTGTTTGATAACCGGGGTCTTTCGGGACGAGAAAAGTGGAATGCAGGAAACCGGCGTTCTCTTCCCGGTCATTTCAATTCTGCAAGCAGACAAAGGAACAGGAGGAGGCCTTTTTTTCGTGGGGGGGGGAGAAGAAGTGGAAGAAGGGGGTTTGGGGAGAAAGGGGAGTCCGGCCTGCCCTGGAACCGGCTGCAGCCCCTTCCGGAGACCCCGATGCAGACCCAGTGATGGGGGGGGTCCTGCCAGCTGGTATCCCATCCTGGCCCAGCAGAAGAGAGGAATATTTTTAAAAAAACCTCTGTTGTTTCCAAGCACCACTGGTGCTCATGGAAACACCACCAGCGCCCA
>NW_015215644.1:0-535 GCF_001447785.1 Gekko japonicus | reverse complement strand
ACAATGCAGGAAATTCACAAATATCTCACCCCCAGTGACCAGGGAAATTCACAAATATCTCACCCCATGCCCAGAAGTTGACAAAAAACCTCCAGGATCCCCAGCCAAACTGGCCTGGAGAAAAATTGCTTCCTGACCCCAAAGTGGTAATCAGCATTTCCCTGGGCGGGTAAGAAAGGGCTGCGAGAACTAAAGCACTGAGGCAACCCTTCCTGCCCTCCCTCTGATGATCTGCCTAAGTTCACAGAATCCGCATTGCTGTCAGATGGCCATCTAGCTTCTGTTTGAAAACCTCCAAAGAAGGAGAGCCCGCCACCTCCCAAGGAAGCCTTTTCTACTGAAGAACAGCTCTATCTGTCAGGAAGTTCTTCCTAATGTTTAGCTGAAAACTCTTCTGATTTAATTCCAACCCGTTGGTTCTGGTCCGACCTTCTGGGGCAACAGAAAACAACTCTGTACCATGCCCAATAGTTTCAACTTCCCCACTGTCACGAGGGCAAGTGCGTGTTCCTGAAGTGGAACTCCACAGTCTCTC
>NW_015215643.1:0-518 GCF_001447785.1 Gekko japonicus | reverse complement strand
GGCGGGGAAAAGGGAGAGGAAATGCAAATAACACGGCCCGTCGTCACGTGATCGTGAGAGCCCGCACTCTATATAAGGGTGGCCCCGCCCATTCCTTCTTTCTTTCTTCGCTAGCGTCGTGGGGAGTGCGGTGATTCTTTAGGGCTGGTGAGTTGCACCAGTAAAGCGTGCTTTGGCGAGGGGTTTTCCCGTTAATATGGTTTTAGCCATTGCTTAGGGGGGTTGTGGGGTCTTTAGGATGTGTCATCTGTCGTGGAGAGACTTGGAAGTGGGAGGATGGAAGCGGATTGTGGTCCCCCCCCCCCCCCTTTTTTTCCTTCTTTTGGGCCTTCATTTTGAGTGGCACCTAAGGAACATCGGGGGATGTAAACGCGGGGCGGTGGCTAATTTTATTTCGCGCAAATATAGATGAACTAAAAGTGTAAACTAGTATGTGCGCTTTTGAATTTAATAGAACTCCTCGTCAATTGTATGCTACTACATGGTGGGGGGGGGGAGAGCAGAAGAAGCAGGATCGA
>NW_015215642.1:0-525 GCF_001447785.1 Gekko japonicus | reverse complement strand
TTGATAGACTTCTCCTCCATGAATCTCTCACATCCTCTTTTAAAGCCATTTATTCCTGTGGCCATCACTACATCCTCTGGCAGCGCATTCCACATTTTAATCACTTTCTGTGTGAAGAAGTATTTCCTTTCGTCCTTCCTGAACCTACTGCCCATCAGCCTCATTGGATGCCCTCAGGTTCTAGTCTTTTGGGAGAGGGAGAAAAAAATTCTCTTTGTCAACTCTCTCCGCCCCATGCATCATTTCATAAACCTCTTTCGTGTCCACCCTTAGTCATCTCTTTTCTCAACTGAAAAGTCCCGGGTCTCTTCAGCCCTTCCTCATAGCATTCTTGAAAGATTATGCCCCCAAAATTTGGGTTGGTCCCTAAGGCGCTACTGGAATCTAACTGTTCTCTTTTTCGGAGCACTCTTGCTCTGCAGTGGAGGATGCAGCCTCTAATCATAAAGTCATAGAATCATAGCATTGGAAGGGGCCGTTTGGTGTAGTGGTTAACTGTGGGGACTTTAATCTGGGAGAACCGGG
>NW_015215641.1:0-522 GCF_001447785.1 Gekko japonicus | reverse complement strand
GCCCTGTCCAGGTTTTCTGGGGCACAGCCTGGGTGGCCGTCCATTAGTAGAAAGAACTGGGTGTCATCAGCATATTGGTGGCAGCCCAGCCCATACCGCTAGATAATCTGGGCAAGGGGGCGCATATTGATCTTTAACATGGGGGAGAGAATTGCTCCCTGTGGCACACCACATTCTAGTGAGTGTCACTGGGATAATACCCTGCCAAGCGCCATCCTCTGTCCCTGATCTTGGAGGAAGGAGGTCAGGCACTGCAAGGCAAGCCCCGTTATTCCCTCATCGGCAAGGCGATGGGTTAACAGATCATAGTCAACTGTATCAAATGCTGCCGACAATTCAAGGAATATCAGCAGCGCCAATCCGCCTTGATCCAACAAGGAGACACTCATCCCTGTTAACACAGGCCAGGCCGTCCAACATGGGGTGAATGGAGGAGCACTTTTGCACCAACACAACCGCTTCCTGAAGTGCAGTGCTTTCTCTCTCTTTTTCTTTCATAGAAAATATTGTGGCTGTTCTACA
>NW_015215640.1:0-529 GCF_001447785.1 Gekko japonicus | reverse complement strand
GTCAGTTGTGACTTGACGGCACTTTCCATTACCAAAGATAGCCTAGACAAGCCTAAGCTTGTTGGAGCTTGGAAGCTCAGCAGACTTGTCCCCAGTTAGTACTCAGATAGGAGACCGCCAGGGAAGACCAGGGGCAGGCAGTGGCAAAGCACCCCTAAACATCTCTCGCCTTGAAAACCCTATGAGGTCTCCATAAAATGAGTGTGTCTTGACAGCACTTTCCACCACCAGAGATCCAGTCATCCATCTTCCAACATCTCACCCTGGTATGGTCCTGCGATTACTGTATAGGAAAGCTTTCTATGTGGACCACTTTTCCACACAGCCACTGATCTAAGGACACAACTTTGCAGAGTAAATAAAAATCACTCGCTTTGATGACTGAGCCTTTATGTTCATATTAAAAACAACAACAACAGAGCAGAGGATCTGGGATTAGGATACCCCTTATCAAATAAAGCCTGAGCTCCCTTGTCACGATCTGTGTCGGACTGGGAGATCTAGTGTGGGAGTGGAAAGCAGACACAGC
>NW_015215639.1:0-522 GCF_001447785.1 Gekko japonicus | reverse complement strand
AATACCACCACAGGAGTCTGTTGAAGCCAAGGGAGAAGTAATTTAATTATTTATTACATTTTTTCGTTGCCACTCACCTGAAGGGTCTCACAGTGACTTACAACATTAAAACCATATAAATAAGGTAAAAACAACACATAAAAGCAGAAAACAAATATAAAATGTTAAGGTTACAATGTTAAACTATTAAAATATGTAGCTAGCACTATAACACTAAAAAACAAACAAACCCAAACATATAGATTACCCTTCAAAGGCCAACGTAAACAAGTCAGCCTTTCATGCCCTGTGTAAACTAACAAGTCCAGCAGGGCACAGGTGTCACCCAAGACTCGAGTGAATCCCACAGGGTAGGGGCCACAACTGAGAAGGCCCTTCTGCTGGTGACAACTAACTGAGACATCCTGGGGTCAGGCACCTGCAAGAGGCCCCCAGGGGATGACCGAAGGGAGTGCAGGGGTTTGTAATGGGAGAAGCAGTAATGAGCTTGGCGGTCAACGTGCTTCCCAGGCAGGAAAGCTA
>NW_015215638.1:0-524 GCF_001447785.1 Gekko japonicus | reverse complement strand
GCCTGTTCCGGAGAGAAAAGAGGAAGGAAAGGCGTTTGCTGGTTTGTTTCTGGCTTCTCACACACACACCCTTCTGGAGGCGGCTGAAGTTGGTTCCTTATTTGCACTTCCTCCCTTCCGCAGGAGGCTGGTCGGTTCCTTATTCGCACTTCCTTATTCATTCCTTATTCGTTACTTATTTGTGCAGTCACTAAGAAACATTAAGGAGAGTTGGAAAGCTCTGAACCCCAAAATAAGGTCTGGACTTTGCCCTGGCAGCACCCTCAGTTGTTGGAAGCTGCCCTGAGCCCTCCTTGCGGGGGGAAAGAAGCGGGATACAAGTTGAATAAACAAAGAAACAAACAAATGGGGGGGAAAGGGGGGGGGGAAATGACGCCGCATGACACGTTGTGGCAGAAGGCGTCTGCAGGGCCTATCCAACCCTGCCCTCCAAGGGGCTCCCACCTCCCTGGAGAGGCTTTTCTCTGTCTCTCTCCATGAAACCGCCACCACCACCTGTCCTCTGTAAGGAATTGCCCAATAGG
>NW_015215637.1:0-519 GCF_001447785.1 Gekko japonicus | reverse complement strand
TTTTTCTATGAAATGACCCCTGTGCACATGAACATTGTCTACACAGATTTCTGATGAGAAATAGTGTCCTGTGGAGAAAACAGAGTAGCCTGAAAAAAAGCCTGAAGTAGAGCTGCATCCTCTGAAGATCCGCAGCAGCAGTGGGACAGAGAGTCAGCCCAGCTGAAGCAAAGAATGACTATGACTGACTCACAGAAGGCCTCAGAGTAGGGCTGCCATATGCCTGCTGCTGCTCAGCTATGTGGCATGAGAAAGGGAGAAGAAGGGGGGAACGCCAACATCCTGATGGGCTGACGTCATTTCCTGTGCAACTGAAAATGACAACACATCTCCAGCAACAGTCTAGCAGTTAGTCAAAACTCTGTGGTTAGACCACAGAGTTCTGGCTGCCAGCATGTCATCAATGATGTTATGTTTCTGGCAAGGCCCCCAATTCAGGAGGTTGGTCTTCCAGTTGTCAGTCTTGTGCAACCCCCTTTCATTAACCAAACCAGGTCCCATACTTTCTTCTCTCATCTG
>NW_015215636.1:0-526 GCF_001447785.1 Gekko japonicus | reverse complement strand
GTGACACCCCACCTGAGTCATGACAGCAGAAAATTCACAAATACCCCCACACGCACCCGCAGTGACCCCTGCTCCATGCCCAGAGGATGACAAAAAAACAACAACCCAGAACTAAGCACCAAGGCAGCCCTTCCTGCCCTCCCTGTCTTGATCTGCCCAAGTTCCTGCATGCAATTTAAACCCGTTGCTTCGGGTCCTCTTCTCTGCTGCCAACCTTAACAGCTCCTTGCCCTCCTCCAAATGACAGCCTTTCAAATATTTAAAGAGAGCCATCATGTCCCCCCTCAGTCTCCTCTTCTCCAAACTAAACATTCCCAGGGGCCCAGGGCCGGCTCCAGGGTTGGGGCAGAAGGGATCCTCGCCTAGGGTGCAAAATAAGCTGGGGCCAGCCCTGCGATCAGCCTTTCCCTGGGTGTGTCAGAAAGGGCCACCAGAACTAAGCCCCGAGGAAGCCCTTCCTGCCCTCCCTGTCTCGATCTGCCCAAGTTCCTTCATGCAATTTAAACCCATGGCTTCGGGTCCTCTC
>NW_015215635.1:0-538 GCF_001447785.1 Gekko japonicus | reverse complement strand
TCTTCTTTTTCTTCTTCTTCTTCTTTTTCAAGTGATTGGTTTTATTCCCAGATTGAGGTTCCCAGCATCAGAAACTGTTTATGTCAATGCAAGTCAGTCAACAAGGATCGTCTCGGTTATCCACGCAGGCGTAAGATAGCAGTTTGAACTGCTAAGCAGTTGACAAAATGCCTGGTTCCCAACCAATATTTCCTCTAAGCCGTGGAACCTTGTGAGCAAAAATTCTACTTTGTGAGCTCCTGGCAATAAAATCGTGATGGAGCAATTTGGCTACTGCATAAATTAGTTTGCTCTGGAGCCATCCTTCCTGAGCAAAGACAAAAAATTGTGTGAGCCGGAGGCAAAAAAAAAAATTGAGTCACCTCACACTGACTCAGCTTAGAGGGAACACTGTTCCCAAGCCCTTGCCTCTGGGGTCCCCTACGGGAGTTTTTGTAAATACCTAACCAGACCGGGCTGAAGGAGAGAATGAACAGAAGAATGACTGCATATGACCATTGGCATTACATGATGCAATGCTGAAAAGGCTTGACAAAAC
>NW_015215634.1:0-535 GCF_001447785.1 Gekko japonicus | reverse complement strand
TCTCCAGGTGCCGCCTGGAGGTTGACAACGGGAGACTTCCGCTGGCGAGAGGAGTGCTGCGGGAGGGGTCTGGCGCGGGGGGAAGGGGGTCTGGGGGGCGCCTTGGAGAGAGCAAGGGGGCATGCCGGCATCGTGGACTGGGGCGCCCCCTTCTTCCTATGAGGAGGGGCTGTGGCTGAGTGGCAGAGCCTCTGCTTGGCATGCAGGAGGTCGCAGGTTCAATCCCCGGCATATACTTTTCACCGGGTGAAAAGGACCGGGCAGGTGACGTGAAAGACCTCTGCCTGAGACCCTGGAGAGTCGATGCCAGTCTGAGTAGACAAGACTGACCTTGATGGACTAAGGGGCTGATTCAGTATAAGGCAGCTTCATATGCAAATGCCTGGGGGTGGCCTGTCGACCCTTGGGAGGGTCATGCCTGTGTGTAAAGTGCCAAGTCGCAGCCCCATATGGTTTTCAATGGAAGGGCTGTTCGGAGGTGGTGTGCCGGTGCCTGCTTCTGCGTCGCAACCCTGGACTTCTTTGACGGTCTCCC
>NW_015215633.1:0-532 GCF_001447785.1 Gekko japonicus | reverse complement strand
CTTCCTTTTTTTACACAGAGAATTTACACGTGAAAGACAGATTTAACACCAGCCCCTAGTGCTGACTAGAGGGGCATGACACACGAATTATGGGGCTCTGCCTGGCTAGGGGCCTGCTTCCCCCTGGCTAGGGGCCTGCTTCAATGGGGCCTGTCCAGGGAAGGGAAAAGGCCAAAGCTCCATTAGCAAACAGGCTGCCAACTCTGGGTTGGGCAATGTCTAGAGGTTTGGGGGCAGTGCCTGGGAAGGGCAGCGCGTGAGGAGGGGAGGAGGCTCAGTGGTGATGGGATGTCCTTCCAGGACGAGGGCTTCTCCTCCATTGTCTACCACAGAGTCCACCCTCCAAAGCTGCTATTTCCTATAGGCGAACTGATCTATTTAGTCTGGTGATCATTCCAGGAGGACTCCAGGCCCCACCTGGAGGTCAGCAACCCTACTCAGCAAGGATGTGATGCCACGGAGTCCACCCTTTGAAGCCGCCATTTCCTTGTGGTCTGATCAGATGAAATCCCACGAGAACTCCGGACTCCAC
>NW_015215632.1:0-518 GCF_001447785.1 Gekko japonicus | reverse complement strand
CGATCCGTCTCTCTTGCGGATCTAATCTTCCCATGTAACCTTGGCCTGGTTAGTATTTGGATGGGAGACCACAAAGGAATTTCAGGGTCTCTATGCAGAGGAAGCTAATGGTAATCACCTCTGTTAGTCTCTTGCCTTGAACCCTATGGGGTTGTCAGAAGTCGGCTGTGACTTAATGACACTTTACACATACACACTTAACTAGGGTGTGTGCATAACCACATGAAAAGCTAAATAATGAGGAAAAATTACTACTCCTTTGCTTCTCCGGTTCTATGATTGGGAGTAAATATGTGGTAAAATTCATTTCTCCAGTTAGTAGGAGATTACAGACTACTGGCTTCCCACATGGTTACACAAAGACCATAATAAGATACTACTTGATCATGCATAACTTACTTTCAATGGGGCAGAGAAAGCTCATTGTACATTTTCAGAGGTATCTTCCAGCTAGTTTCTATGTTCAAAAAAATTAATACCAGCTAATTAATAGCACCTCTTTCATTTCAGAAATCTTG
>NW_015215631.1:0-527 GCF_001447785.1 Gekko japonicus | reverse complement strand
GACTTCTACAACACTCTCTTCCTGTGGGGGCTCTTCCCAAACCTCTGGGATGTTCTGTGGATCACATTTCCCTCCTCTGTTTATTACTCACAGTCGCATTAATAATCTCTCTGGGATAGGCTTGCCAACCTCCAGGTGGGGCCTGGAGATCTCCCAGTATCACAACTGATCTCCAGAAGACAGAAATCAGTCCCCCACCCCCAGCAAATGGCTGCTTTGGCAGATGGAGTCCAAGGCTCCACCTCCAGCCGTTTTCCAACCCGGAGTTGGCAACCTGACCTCAGCCTGGGACCTCTCCCATTTCATCACTACGTCCTTCCACCCAAGTGCATCTTCACCTCAGTGCATTTGCAACTCACCAGACTGGAGGGGGGTGGGGGGCTGCCCAGCTGCTGCTCCTCCCTCTTGCGAGAAAACACCAGGCGACGAGGCAGGAGACGAAGTGCTTCTAGGACTCGTGCAGACCCTCCCCAGAAAGGCGACGGGGGGAGGGGGAGTGGGGGAGAGACGCGGCGCTGGCCACGGAC
>NW_015215630.1:0-508 GCF_001447785.1 Gekko japonicus | reverse complement strand
TTTGGGGTGTAAGCCAACAAAGTATCAAATGGTAATAAGATGGGACAACAGCTTTATAATAAAAGTTTATCTAACACATAAGAAGAGTTACACACTACCTAAAGGCTACCCAGTTATCAGATGAGGAACTGAAAATTCATAGGGAGGTTGGAGGGAAAATCTGAGACCTTATAAGGGCAATTGTCTGACAGGAGTACCCGTCCGGTACAGTAAACTTTGAGTCATGCTATGTGGGGAAACTGGTTTTTTTAATGTATAAGTTGCATTGACCTTTCCCCCCACTACCACTGTGCTATAAAACCTTCAGTTTTATCTTATTTTTATCTTTTTGTAATATCATGCTATGCCAATAAAGGTCAATTATGATGATGATGTTGATGAAGAACTTGCATAAATGCTGCATCAAGAACAGCCCAACACAGGTGAGAAACACAGTAAAGAATATTTCCTTTCCTTTATTAGGTTATTTAACTTCGACAATGATCTAATTTATTACAGCAAGAGCCAA
>NW_015215629.1:0-593 GCF_001447785.1 Gekko japonicus | reverse complement strand
CACCATATATGATAGTATGATCCGACATTACAATAGTCTAGCCTCAATCCTAATGGGTTTCTGCTGTTGGGTGTGGCCTATTGTGCTAATGAGTTCCTGCTGGGTGTGGCCAACTCAGGAGCCAGCTGGAACGCCGTTCCCGTGCGTTCCTGCCCAAAAATAGCCCTGAACCCAAGGCTCTTAACCGACCAAGTAAAGGTCAGCTGAAACCCATTGTAAGCTGGAAGCACAATGTCTCAACACCTTACCTTTCCTAACTAGTGACCAGTATTCAGTTTCAGCTGGTTCATTTTTAGCCATTTAAACATAGCGGTCAAGGCAGAAGCACAAGACCTCTACTGCATTACTAGATTTGGACCGAGAAATATAGAGCTGGGCATTGTCAATATATCTCAGCTATCTATGCTATGGCTGTCAAGCATAAGCATGTGCATGTGCATGCATGCACACTCACATGGAAGGTGACTTATTCATAGAGCTGAATGAGTTAATTATTTTCACTAGACTAGGCTTGAAAGCACGGTGAGTCCCCTGGAAACTTCTGGTGACGTTAACAAAACACACGCTGTCCCTGAGATCACAAGAAATGCATA
>NW_015215628.1:0-516 GCF_001447785.1 Gekko japonicus | reverse complement strand
CACAGCCAATCAAATCTCCAATGGCCATTAAGAAGCCTTGCTCAGCAGATGCCCCACCTCATCCTGCCCACTTTCTAAAAACCCTTCGCAGGCGCCAGGAAAGGTACCGGCGGGCACCACGGTACTCACAGGCCCCATCGTGGGGCTCCTCTTTTAAATTCTATCAATATGACAAATAGTAAGGTTTTATAGATTCACTACACATTACACATTTTATGTTGCTAAATCAGCAAAAAGCATTTAGGTTTGATGGGAAAGTAAGTATCAGGTGTATTCCAATTCCCCCTCCCCAAAATTTCCCCCCATTTTTTCTGCCCCCCCACCCCCTCCCAAATGGCATTCCCGGGGCAGTTTCTTCCTAGCTAGAATCATTTCTGGTTTTATAGCCCAGATGGGGAAAAGAAATTTAAAAACTTTTCATGTGTGGGGGGCATTTGCAGGTCAGGGGAAAGGATTAAGTACCTTCTTCTAACCTACTGATTCTCCTTGCAAAAGCCTGGCCTCTGTATTACCACT
>NW_015215627.1:0-533 GCF_001447785.1 Gekko japonicus | reverse complement strand
GTCATCTAGAGTGGGTGACAGCTTGCAATGTAGAGATCTAACCTGATCACAGCTTTGTATTGGCTAAATGGCTTTTTTTTCCCCTGCACTGACAAGGTCAGCCCCACCAGGAAGAAATTTGCCCCACGAGCCACAAATCAACTCAGAAGAAAAGGAGGGTAGAGTTTCTCAAGAAGCTGCCTTCCGAGTCAAGTAATCTTGCTCAGTATTGCCTCCTCTAGCCGGAAGCAGCTCTCCAGGATCTCAGGAAGAGACAGGTCTCTCAGCCTGAGGAACATTTCGGCAGAGGCGCCAAGGACTGAACCAGGGACCGAACCAGCGACCTTTGGCACGCAAAGCAGATGCAGCAGATATCCAGCAACAAATAATGGGAAAGCAAAATCCGTGACACAACAACACACGGTTAACACCGAAGACTGTTCACAAAACTAACGGCATTGCCTATATATTGCAGAGATGACGGCATTCCCCTAAAAGGGGTGCAGATGCAGATATCTTTATATCGCATCCAGTGTTCCCTCAAAGCTGAGTTA
>NW_015215626.1:0-518 GCF_001447785.1 Gekko japonicus | reverse complement strand
GAGTGTTTGTCCTTGGTCCAGACACACATGTTTATATATTATTAAGCCTATGTTGAAACAGCTTTTTGATGGCTCTTGCATTGCCTTGATAATATGCATTGGATTTGGTGTTTTGATGCTGAGTAATGCACACACATATTTGTGAAGTTAAATCAGCCCATCATTCCCAAAATGAGATTTGAACATAGCTTCTCATTTCACAGCCTACCAACAAGTTCACACTGTAACTCAGTGCTTTATGATATGCCACAGTTACAAGATCCAAGGCTGCAAGGCCAAAAGGTCCTCTTTTTCTCTCCCCTCCCCACAATGCTTTTAGGCTCACTTACATCAGTGCAATTCCTGCTATCAAGTACTTTTAAGGGAACAAAATAATGTGGGATGGAGTCGTCCAACCTGAGAAATACTCTTATGATACATAAGACATTTGAAAAGAGTGGTAAAAAGTTCATTTTTCTGTTCTGAATAGTACTGTATGTAAACACAAGCAACTATTTTATTTTATAATACCACAATAA
>NW_015215625.1:0-521 GCF_001447785.1 Gekko japonicus | reverse complement strand
TTTCTTAACCAACTGCCTCAAAATGTTTTCTCCCTAGTATAAAGCCGTAACCTGCTGGCCCAGGCTAGCCTGATCTCATCAGATCTCAGCGGCTAAGCAGAGTCAGTCCTGGTTAGTACTTGGATAGGAGACCACCAATGAAGTCCAAACCACCTCTTCCCTTGAAAACTCCATGGTGAATGCCATAAGTTGGCTGTGAGTTGACTACTTCACACACATACAAACTAAAGGTGAAATTAAAGGCACTGCATAGGTTTAGAGAGAGCCTTTAGGAACAAAATGATATGGATAAGTTATTTTCAGGGTGTAGTTTGACTCAAATCTTATCAATGCTTAGGGCCCGAAGTAGAGCTCAAAGTGCAAAATCTACACATTGAAGGGTTTTTTTAATCTTAAAAGAAAGATGCAGGAGGACCCAACTTTGGTGGGAACCATGACACTAGAGGTTTAATCCTTTCCATCCACATTGTTTTTCGGACAAAAATCCCCCATAGCTCTTTTTAACTCTAGTTTTTGTCTCA
>NW_015215624.1:0-465 GCF_001447785.1 Gekko japonicus | reverse complement strand
GTCCTAATTTGGGGGTGGGGTTTCCCCCAAGGGCCAGCTGGCAGGGGCAGATCACAGCCCCCAAAAGTGGGGGGAACCCCGCTGGGACCTGGGGGCCATCAACCCTACCTGAGCCTTGGGTGTTGCTCCTTACAGTTCCATTCATCTTCTTTACTGTTTCCCTGTGAGCCTGTCAATCCTGGCCCTGTAACTCTAGGAATTAACACTGATCTCTGCTGAGCAATTAGGTGAATGCTTCGTCTTCTCTCTAGGGCTGTCAAGCTGCTCTCAACTCCTGCTATGCTTTGCTGGTCCAAGAGAAACCAGCAGAGACTGAGGCTTTGGCCTCTGTGGCATCTATTTCTTCTCCGGCCAGAATGAGCTGCCTAGTTGTGACTGGGGGGGGGGCGTTCTTGCTTCCTTATGCTTCCTCCAATGGGTCTGCTTCTCGACCCAACTGCTCAGATGGGTATTCCATCGGTGCAG
>NW_015215623.1:0-547 GCF_001447785.1 Gekko japonicus | reverse complement strand
CAGATCTACTGGTGCGTGTGATCACAGCCTTAGTTGCCTCCTTCTGTGTGGCAGGGGTCAGGGTCCCCAGCCCTTTTTGAGCACAATTGGAATTCCGACATGGCAATGGTGGCGGCAGCAGCAAAATGGCTGTCGCAGAAGGCCGGGCCAGCCACAAAATGTTTGCCACGGCTTGACTTCAGTCGCACAGCGCCGATCCTTGTGCTGCGGTGACAGTTGCTGCCATAGCAACATTAAAAAAAAATCTGTCCAGCCAATTAAATCCCAAATAGACAGAAGCCTTGCTGGGGGAAAGCCTTACCTGGCCCCACCCACTCCCTAAAAACACTTGACGGGCACCAGAAAAGGTATTGGCAGGTGGCATGGTGCCCACAGGCACCACCCGGGGTGTGCGGTATACTGGCTGGAAAATGTAAAATTTTGGGGATGTGCAGCCTATCAAGGGAGACGGCTGGTCTCGAGCTCTCCTCCCAGACATCGAGTTTCCCACGTGTGGAATTTTTTTTGTCAATGGAGAAGCCATCTGGGAGAACCGGGTTTGATTCCC
>NW_015215622.1:0-516 GCF_001447785.1 Gekko japonicus | reverse complement strand
AAGATGTTCTATAGGTGGCATATTTCACCTGCTAGATTAAACAAATTTAATGAGAAAGAAAAATTGTGGTGGTCATGTAGTAAAACGAAAATTTTTTGGACTATGGTGAAAGAAATTACAGATAAAATAGGTAAAAATTTCCCGTTAAGCCCAGAATGTTGTTTATTAAACATAATACCTGATACATTTAAGGAAAAAGATATATTTAATCATTCAAATTCTCACAGCAGAAAGAATTGTTTTTGCCAAGAGATGGAAGGAGAGCGATACACCCTCTAAAGAGGAAATTGTTATTAAATTGTTTCCTATAGCAGAAATGGAGAAACTAACCTGTATTATCGAAGAAAGAAGGATGGAGAAGTATGAAAAATAATGGCTAAGGTTTTATAAATGGTTGAAAGAGTCAAAATTTGGTTCAATTTAACGATTAAGGCTTATTCTTTCGTTTTTCTAGTGCAAAATGTTGAGATTTCTATTTAAAGTGGTAGAAGAATTCTGCATCCATTTAAATATGTT
>NW_015215621.1:0-533 GCF_001447785.1 Gekko japonicus | reverse complement strand
GATCACTATGACAAGATCTCATTTTAAATCCCCCTACTATTAAAGCGGCGATAATCGCTACTAACTAGGAATAGCCCTAACCTTCCAAAAGATGATATTTTAATCAGTGTTTTTTTTTTAAAGCCCCAAAGGGGATGGACACCAAAAAAAGACGGCATGCGTCTGGTAACCCCAAGAGAGACAAAAAAAAAAATGATATTGCAAGCTGCTACAGTTGTCCTTCTGCAGATATAGGCTACTATCACTCCCTTGAATCTCTAGACATTTACGGCACAATCCTACGCAGCGTTACTCCACCTAGACCCACTGATATCAAGGAGCTTAAACGGGGGTAGCTCTGCATAGCATCACGCCATGAATCTCTCCCGTGCGCGTGTCTGTGCGCGCCGCCTCTCTCGTGCTTGCTAAATTCACAGACAAATACAACCTGAAGCACCGTGTTGTGTGCAGCCTGCCACATGCTGTAAGTGGTGAGCCACAAGGATGTTGTCGGTTTGACCCTTACTTTTAAGTAGGGCGAAGGGGGTCTGCCT
>NW_015215620.1:0-831 GCF_001447785.1 Gekko japonicus | reverse complement strand
GGCACAGGGAGGCATTTAACTGCCCCCCTCCCGATCCTTCCTGGACCACCCCTGGCCCACCTGCCTCGGAGTCGCCGGGGGGCCGCTTTCCAGGCCTTCCCTCTGTGGCCACGCACGCAGAGGTTTTGGCTGTAGTGGGCGTGGCCAACTCTGAAGCCAGCTGGAACTCCATTCCTGTGCGTCTCAAAAATAGCCCTGGTTCTTCTAGAATTGTATATATGAGTTTTAACTGGTTTTAAATGTATAAATGGTACTGATAATTTATGCCAGTAGAGGCTGACTTGACTTGACTTGACTTGACTTGAGTCTCTCAAGGGCAGTTTGGTATAGTGGTTAAAGAGCAGGGCTGGCCATTCTCGGGTTCACGTTTCCGCTTGGCCATGAAGCTTACAGCCGTAACCTGGATAGCACAGGCTAGCCCCATCTCACCTGATGATAGAAGCGAAACAGGATCAGCCAAGGTTAGTACTTGGATGGGAGACCACCAAGGAAGTCCAGAGTTGCTATGCAGAGGCAGGCAATGGCAAACTGATACAACAATCTATACTAAGAAAACCCTTACCTGGCAAGCCCCGTGTCTCATCAGATTTCAGAAGCTAAGCAGGATTGGCCCAAGGCAGTATTTGGCTGGGAGAATGCCAAGGAAGTCCAGGGTCGCTATGCAGAGGCAGACAATAGCAGACTACCTCTGCTCGTCTCTTGCCTTGACCTGGAGCGCCCAGGCTATCCCGATCTCATCAGATCTCAGAAGCTCAGCAGGCTCAGCCCTGGTTAGAATTTGGATGGGGGACCACCAAGGTTATCCAGGGTTGCTACGCAGAGGCAATGGCA
>NW_015215619.1:0-523 GCF_001447785.1 Gekko japonicus | reverse complement strand
TCCACCGATACCAAGCATCCATGTTTTGGCCTCCCCTGTCCACTAAATGGAGCGTCCTTACTCCGACATCGAAACGATAGAGCTCCTAAGTCATCAAATGGATGCAGAGCCTTCTCCTTCCCTGTCATCGACATCAACGGTATCGGAAGCTCCCGACATCGATCCACGTCGGCACCGATATACTTCATGCGACACGCAGCATCACCCTCCATGTCTGCACGATCATTCTGTCAATATCGACGACCAAGACTACAGATGGGCTGCTGCTTTGTCTCCCAGACGTCCGCGGTCCAGAAGTCGCTCCCCAAGAGTCTTCCTGCCCCCCCCCCAATGTCATGGGATCAACGACGAGGTACCTGTATGGGGCTTATCCACCATCCATGCCGTGGTTGACTCCGGTGGCCTACTCCAATTGGGATCGCTATTCGTCCCACTCTGTTCATAGGTCACAATCGTCCCACTCTGTTCATAGGTCGCAATCGCCCCACAAGTCGAGACTTTCAGCATCTCTGTCGCGTCCTCC
>NW_015215618.1:0-501 GCF_001447785.1 Gekko japonicus | reverse complement strand
CATGCACACACCCCCAAAAATTTAAAAACAACCTGGACTGCATGCTCTGTGGTTGACGCGCATCAATAATCTGAACAACTGACCACAGAGTGAGTGCATAGTGTAGCTGGTTCAGGGTATGATGTCTGATCAAACCTTCCTGCTACTACTAAAACCAGTGCAATAAGAGGCACGGCCAAGCCAGGCCTGTCATCTGACCGCAAAATCCCCCCAAATTTTTATTTTTGGAGAAATCAGTGCTGAGGACTTCTTGACTGAGGCAACCTAGGTTTTCATGGTCACCAGGAAAAACCACAAGACTGTTCCAAAACTTTTGAGGACCATCAGCGTAACAGGTCCCATGCTAAATTTGTTGTTCTGCTCTGATCAAGATATTGATGGTCTGTTAGTGGAGGAAGATGTTATCCTCTGCTAGCAGACCTGATAAGGCTGAAACGCCACTGAGGGACTGGGCATGTCTCAGCCCTAGAGCCTGATAAATGTGGCTGTTTTCTGGGCATA
>NW_015215617.1:0-535 GCF_001447785.1 Gekko japonicus | reverse complement strand
GGGCATGAGCTTTTGGGTGCCGAAGCTCCCTTTGACTCTCAGACTCCGCTAGCTGTGCTACGACAGACCTGCACAGCTATCCACTGAAGTTGTTGCCGTGGGAGGTTTGTTCTTCAGGGCGTGGGATTATTTTTACTGGAATTCCGGAGCGCATGCCCTTGGGAGTATAACATACACTTTTGATTATTTGCTTCCTCTCTCCTGTGTGACTCAAGGACCTGTTTGCAAAACAAACCAGAGAACCCGTTCCATAGCTGAACTAGTGGGGAACGGGGCTTCCATAACTATTTTGCTGAGACGGTAGAAAAGAGCAAGAGCCCAGCAGCACCTTAAAAGACTAACAAAATAATGTGTCCGAACACTTCTGAAGAAGTGAGCCGTGACTCACGAAAGCTCCTCCCCTGCCATTGCTTCCTGTGTGATCGTTTTAACTGGAAACGACGGGGATTGAACCTGGGAGCTTCCATGATTTCACAATTAGAATTAAACAGTAGAAAGGGAATCACTGAGTCATCAGAATGCCAGCTCTTGCCAT
>NW_015215616.1:0-520 GCF_001447785.1 Gekko japonicus | reverse complement strand
CCAGAAAATTCTAAAAGTGTTTTAGTTCCGCAGGGCCTGTGAGACAGAACTCTTCTGCCAGGCTTTTAGTTGAGGTTTAGGGGGCGTCCTCCTTTTTATCCATCTATGGGGCCTCCCCTTCAGTGGATCAGATCTGAGTAACATCTAGAACCCAATTGTGACAGGATACATCTGTTGAGCCTCTGATGGGATATAGAAATTGCACTATATCTATTTGATGTATTTTAAACTGTTTTTAACTACTGTACATTATATTGACGGAACCCGTGCTGAGCCCGCTGTGCAGACAGGGTGGGATATAAATCTAATGAAATAAATAAACATGAGTTAATATGAATGATTTCTATACATATTGGACAGAATGGCAAACATGACCCAGACACACATGTTACCTGGTCTGGGCTGAGAAAGAGTGACTGGTAGAGAAAACATAACCCCCTTTTGGGTGATGGGGGGAGGCTTAATTCTTCCTCCTTGCCATGGTTATAATTTGAACTCAGTCCTTCGCACCTGATTTTTC
>NW_015215615.1:0-533 GCF_001447785.1 Gekko japonicus | reverse complement strand
CTAAAAAAGCACTTGGCAACCCTACTGACAAACACAATTAAAGGGTTTTTAACTTAAAATTAAAAAATACTTAAAACAGTAACACTCTTGCCATATTTTATTTAACATTCTTTGATCACTGATACTTCCCAAACTCCCCCCCCCACTCTTACAAGATGCCTACCTAAACTGGAAGGGGGGGGGATAGTGGGATTTGGCAATGCAAATTTTTAAATAAAACATCAAGAAAAAGCACAAGGGTCACAGCAGAAACTAAAAATAAAAAATAAAAATATAAAATGCTCAGAGCCTAGGAAAACATGAAATGGCTGAGAGTAGCGGTGACTCTCCAGTGTAATGTTCTCCTTTGGCTGTGGGTTCCCAGGTTAGCCCCCCTCCCCCCCCCCCCCAGGTCTAATCAGAGTGGCAGTGGCTCTCCAATGTAATGTCCCCCCTTGGCTGTGGGTTCCCAGGTTGGAGTATTTATTTATTTATTAAACTTATACCTCGCCCTCCCCGGTAACAGGCTCAGGGCAGCTTCTATAAAAACATAA
>NW_015215614.1:0-531 GCF_001447785.1 Gekko japonicus | reverse complement strand
ACCTCTTTTTCCACGAAATGACCTCTGGCGTAGAGTATGCCTGAATGCTTAGTGGGTAAGGGTATATTCTTGTGTACATGTGTGTAAACACACAGAGGGACGCAAAATGCCTGTGTGCTGCTTCCCTTCTATCACCAGTGCCTCTCTAATTGTAAATGTTTACCTCATGTTGGATCAATAAGTACAACCAGATCTGTTGGGAGATTACCATTCTCTGAATCACCCTTTCGTGTTCAAGAGCTTTCGAAACATAATGAATCAGTAATATCATGATAATTGGACAGTCACCATAGTTTAGAAGACAGTGTGGCACAGGCTGTTGAGAAGTAAGGTAATACATGAGGGTAGTCAGAGAACATCAACAATATAGGGCAGAGGGGGTTGGTACTCAGGGGCTATAGGAATCCAAATGTCTCAACAGAGATGACAGAGGATTGAAGAAGCAGGCCGCCAGCAACCATGCCTCTGTCATATCTCTTTATTATTTACTTCATTTGTACCGCATCTTTCTCCCCAAGGGGGACCCAAAGC
>NW_015215613.1:0-405 GCF_001447785.1 Gekko japonicus | reverse complement strand
CATCCCCTCCACAATAAACACATGAAATTTCCTGATACTGAATCAGACCATCAGTCCATCAAGGCCAGTACTGTCTACTCAGATGGGCAGTGGCTCTCCAGGGTCTCAGGCAGAGATCCTTCACATCACTGACCGCCCGGTCCTTTTTCACTGGAGATGATGCTGGGGATTGAACCTGGGACCTTCTGCATGCCAAGCAGAGGCTCTGCCACTGAGCCACATCCCCTCCACAATAAACACAGGAAATTGCCTGATACTGAATCAGACCAACTGGAGATGCCGGGGATTGAACCTGGGACCTTCTGCATTCCAAACAGATGCTCTACCCTTGGGCCATATGCCCTCCTCAATAAACACATGAAATTGCCTGATACTAAATCAGACCAATTGGAGATGCTGGGGATT
>NW_015215612.1:0-626 GCF_001447785.1 Gekko japonicus | reverse complement strand
GTTTATTAGATGTTGTTGAATGATACTGTCTACAACTAACGAGTAATACATGTAAAAATATACAAAAATCAATAAAATGCTATTTTTTTAAAAAAAGAAGAAGAGATGGTTCATTGCCTTCCGGTAAGCAAAGCTGAACTTGGTCTGAGTTGGCAGTGTGAAATGCTGTCAAGTCACAACGGACTCACTGCAACCCCTCGGGGAGTTTTCAAAGCAAGAGGACAGCAGAAGTGGTTTGCGGACTCTAAATCTGGGAGAACCGGGTTCGATTCCCCACTCCTCCACTTGCACCTGCTGATGTGACCTTGGGTCAGTCACAAGCTCTGGCACAGCTGTTCCTGAAAGAGCAGTTTGTGTCAGAGTTCTCTCAGCCCCACCCACCTCACGGGGTGTCTGTTGTGGGGAGGGGAAGGGAAAGGAGTTTGTAAGCCGCTCTGAGACTCCAAGTGAAGGGCAGGGTATAAATCCAATCTCTTCTTCTTCTTCTTCTTAGAATCAGGGAATCATAAAGCTGGAAGGGACCTCCAGGGTCATCTAGTCCAACCCCCCGCTCAATGCAGGAAATTCACAACTACATCCCCACAACCCCCAGTGGGGCACAAGTTAATTTCTTATGAAGAAGAAGA
>NW_015215611.1:0-544 GCF_001447785.1 Gekko japonicus | reverse complement strand
CTTAACCACTACACCAAATTTAAAATAAATTAAAGTGAGGGGGGGGGGAGTTTAAAAGGAGCTGAATGAGGTTTACTTCCCTGCTGGTATTGACTTGAAAGAGGGATCGGAGAGGAGGCAAATGGCAGCATACCCGGTGCAAACAGAAAACAGCATTTCCCTTTAATGCTTCAGTGAACGAAGTTTTGGGGGGATCAGTTTTGGCAGTCTCCAGAAGCCTAACATTAAAATGGTGGCTGACCCACATGGGCCCTCTGCAAACTGCCAAACTTAAGAATCTCTTGGGATTGATCCATTTGGAGGACAGGGTGCAATCCGCACGGGACAGGCTTTTAAAAACTGCCGGGATCATGACCAATGTGCAGGATCAAATGAGAGAATCACAAAGAGAACACCACGCAAATTTGCAAGGAAGGGAAGGGAATTTAGCATTCCTGGGCAGCTGTGCTAAGGCATCGGCAAAAATACCCTCCCAATTCTTTTTCGGCTTAGTGGCACAAGACTGGAAAAAGCTGTCCAGAGCTTCTGCCAGAGGTCTCCTCCC
>NW_015215610.1:0-541 GCF_001447785.1 Gekko japonicus | reverse complement strand
TGAGCCACAGCCCTTACCCTTCTTAGCAGCAACCAGGAGACTGGCTGTAGGGAATTACTAAGGGCTGATTAAGGAAGCCACAACCCGCAATGCCTGACCGGGATTCAAAGAGCGCTGCGTTTGTCCCTAGCTGGGAAGTCGACCAGAGCCAGGGGGACCATGGGGTGGTGGCCATAAGACAACGAGCTTGCAAAGCAGATAACGGATCGACTTAATTTTTTCGGCATGGAATTCAGAAGCAGACGAGGTGTAAAAAAAGAGAAAATAATGCTCGGGGGAGGTTCTTTCTTACACACACACACACACATACAAACACACACACCTGCTGTTCAGTAGCAGATTGGAACTTGTTACTAGGACATGCAGCGTATCAGCTTTGGATGCTGTTGGCAGAAAATTACACACGCGGCTTGGCAGCGATTCGGCAAAGCGACGGGCCGCACACCTGCATATGTGCTGTGAGTAAAACTCCTGTAGCAAGACTGGCAGGCCCGATCCTCTGTTATGTACTCGCCTACTGCGGTGGCTCAAGTGGTTAAGA
>NW_015215609.1:0-540 GCF_001447785.1 Gekko japonicus | reverse complement strand
TTCTACCTGGAGGTCAATCTGGAATGGTGGTATTAACTGACATTTATGTAATGGTCAATTTACATTTAAGCACCATATGAATTGCACATATGGCTATTCATGAACCTGCAAGCTATTGCTGGCAAGCTGGGTGCAAAATGCAGGGACACCATTCACTGCTGATCTAAGAGATGATTTAACACCCAGAACACATCTCTCTGGCCTATGGGTCAAAATAGACATTATGCTGGGAGATTATGTCAGCATTATGTCAGGAGATTATGTCAGGACCCCAATTTGAGTCAGGGTAGCTGCATAAAGGAAGTTCTAACCCTGATATGTTAAGAAGAGAAAGAGAGTTCATTCAAGTACAACAGGCCATATTCAGTCTCATAGTCTGTAGAAATAAGAGAGTCAGTATCAGTAGAAAATATTGTAAAGAACCTGTCTTCAGATCTGCACCGAGATGATTTTTAAGATGGAGGGGCGATGTAATCCCAAATTTTCTGCTCCCCCCCACCATGCAGGCACGTAACCAACTGAAGGGGAAAACGCTACTGG
>NW_015215608.1:0-791 GCF_001447785.1 Gekko japonicus | reverse complement strand
TTTCGAGCAAGGGAACCTTTACCTAAGGGTCTCTGAGGTAATCTGTATTTTTGATGGGAGTGTGATATTCAGAAGTATACTCCATGATTTATTAAAATTCCAGGGTATGAGACTCTGGAATAGTTTTACTCCAGGCCCTGTTATAGATTGGACCTAGGCAAGCTGCTTTGAAGGACTCTGGTAGGCCTCATTCTCAGTTCTTTGTTTCACATTGTTTGTTTTGAATTAAATTATTCTATTCTGTTTGCCTCCTGTATTCTTGTGTGATAGCATCTCTCAGGTAGAAGGCATGGGAGGCTGCAAAGCATAAGTTTTTTCATGATCTTTTTAGCTCTGCTGATGCCAACGGTGCTAAAGGAGTGTAAGAGAGCCAGTTTGGTGTAGTGGTTAAGTGTGCAGAGTCTAATCTGGGAGAACTGGGTTTGATTCCCCACTCCTCCACTTGCACCTGACTGGATGACCTTGGGCAAGCCATAGCTCGGATAAGAGCTGTTCTTGAAAAAGAGCAGTTTCTGTCAAGAGCTCTCTCAGCCTCACCTACCTCGGTTGGCTGTTGTGGGGAGGGGAAGGGAAAGGAGTTTGTAAGCCGCTCTGAGACACCTTTGGGGAGTGAAGGGCAGGGTATAAATCCAATATCTTCTGTTCTTCTTCTTATGTTTCCACAGAATATCCTTCCTTTCTTGACATGAGATGCCCCCAAAGCAATAGCAACATCACGGGGAATTCTGGGTGGTATTCCACTTCTTGGTTTGGAGGCAGCAGAGAAAATGGTGTAGCATCTCCTTTGTACT
>NW_015215607.1:0-540 GCF_001447785.1 Gekko japonicus | reverse complement strand
ATCACTGAACACAATTACTGTGATGTGCAATTAGTGTGGAGGTATTAAGCTACTAGGGCTTTACATTAGGACATGAAACAATTCTGCCAGGTTCTCTTTAACTTTCCTTATAAAATCATTGCACATTTCAGCAGACATTCTTTGAGATCACATAGTTAAGAATGATTCTTACTCCTGTTGCATTTATTCTAGAATTTACTGGAAAGGCTAAAAGAAGAAGCAAGCACACCTTTTCCACTGCTGAAGTCTGAAAAGAATTCATCCCAGGTTTTTTGGGTTGGAAACAATTTCATACTGTTTGCAAAATGTAAGTAAGAGACAGCTGTGTCCTTTGGATTCCGAAACAAAACCAGTATCTATAAAACACAAACATACATATAAACATATAAAAATGTGTTCCGATAAACAGCGAGCCAGACAGCATTGTTTTTTTAAAAAAATGGGTGGGGGCAATTCATCACAGTGCTATGCTCTTTTCTTCCATTCCTCTCAGATGTGGGCTAGTAGGTCACCCTGTGATAGGACTGAAGGCCAAACAAT
>NW_015215606.1:0-533 GCF_001447785.1 Gekko japonicus | reverse complement strand
ACCGGGTCCATTATTCATTTTCTCTGGATCGGCAGTGCTGTCACATGCAATGGAACTGCCTGCCTGCCAAGATGTGTATGCCCAACTCCGACGACAGGAGCGACAATTCTCACATTTCTTCTCCCCACTAAAGCTCCTACCATGGTTGTGAGTGCTTCTGGCTCGATGAACAAAGAGGCATTGAATAGGTTCATTGGGGTGACACTGTTGCTTTTCTTTAATCCTTAATGGTATGGACGGACGGGGTGTGTGTGTGTGTCATTTTTATATTTGGATGTTACAGCTGTGCTGCTGCGAAGCAAAACACACGTGCCAGACAATAAAATGAAGCTGTTGCTGCTTGTTGAAGGAGGCAAAAAAAAATGGGGAAACAAAAAAAGACCATAAAAATGGCACAGATTGAAGGCTTTATCTTGCTGATTGCCACATATATTGACTTGTGAAAGGCTCTCTTTCTTGTGTTCTAAATAGCTTTGTTTAGCTGCATTATAATGAATTGTTGAGTGCCATTTTCCCTTTCAGATTGGAGCGCA
>NW_015215605.1:0-536 GCF_001447785.1 Gekko japonicus | reverse complement strand
GGCCCACCTAGACCAGCCACCTGCTTTGCATGCCGATGGTCCCAAGTTCAGTGCCTGGTATCTCCAGTTAAAAGATCAGATGGCACAAAAGCCAAGCCAAACACAAAGGAGGTCTTTAAACACTTAGGTGTTTAAAGCCTTATGTGGCCTGGGACTAACATATCTATGGGAGCGCCTCGTGCCCCGAAGAGTCTTGCACTTTGTGGATGGTCATCTGCTGGTTGTCCCTGGCCCAAAAGATGCCCGCCTAGCCTCAACCAGGGTCAGGGCTTTCTCAGCCCCGGTCCTAGCTTGGTGGAACATGCTTTCGATTGAGATCAGGGCCCCATGAGACCTGCTAGCGTTTTTGCAGGGCCTGCAAAACAGAGCTGTTCTGCGAGGACTTTGGCCGAAGCAGCAGGCACCGACCAGCTGGCCTCCCTCTTGCTGCTGTATGAGATCATGACGGCTCAGCGCTGGCCCACTCACTTCTCAGCTGTAAGGACCGAAATTGAATATTTTGCACCACCCACTTTAAATGTTTCAGATTGGTTTTA
>NW_015215604.1:0-580 GCF_001447785.1 Gekko japonicus | reverse complement strand
CATGCGCATTTGTCATGTACACAAAAAAATAAAAAACATAACTCTACTATATCAAGCTGCCATGCCGTTAGGAAAGGACAGATTTGTATAAATTCAAATAGAACCAACCAAGTAGGGACAACTGATCTATAAGGGGGGGGGGGAGGCAGTACACTGTGAAGCTCTGCTCCTTGCTTCTTTCTTCTTTTACAATAAAAGTAAACTAAACCAAGATGTGTGCTGGACTTAGGTGAGCAAATAGAAACAAGTTTGCCATAAGGACACACACACACACCCGTTTCTTTCCCCGTTCACCTCTTCCTCCTCCCTCCCTCCTGGCCTCACAGCCCACAGGACAGCAAGCTGCAACCCACATCTGAAAATATTTCACGAGGGGGGAAATTGGCAGGGATGTCTGTGCCATGAGATGTGGGACTCCAATTCTTCACTAATGAGAGGGACTCCCTGAAAGACTGTAAACTTTTTGAATATTTGGAGACTGAAAGAATCAGAGTGAGGGTTAAGTAGGGTGAGCAGCAAACTTTGTCTTCCAGTTCTTGTAAACACAAAACATACCTACACACAAACCCTTGAAGCTGGG
>NW_015215603.1:0-564 GCF_001447785.1 Gekko japonicus | reverse complement strand
TCCATAGCTTAGAGGGAACATTGCTGCCAGCCCATGTGATACAGTGGCAAGGGTGTTGGACCAACTGGGAAGATCTGGGTTCAGATCCTTATTGACCCATGACAACTGGCAGTGCAGTCCTAAGTAGACTTAGAAGGGTGTGACACTGCTTAGGATTATACTGTGAATTTACCTTAAGTCAGTCATTCAGCCTAAACTACTCAAAGGGTTGTTAGGTGAAGGAGGGGAGAATCACATACACCACCCTACTACAAATGATATCGTTAGACCAAGGGCGAGTGCTTATTTGTGTGTGTGTGTGTGTGTGTGTGTGTGTGTGTAGTGTCATCAAGTCATAGCCAACTTATGGTGGCCCCATAAAGCGTTCAACCCAAGAGATAAACAGAGGTGGTTTGCTGTTGCCTGATTCTGTGCAGATCAATAGACTTACTTGCTGGTCTCCCATCCAAGTATTAACCAGGGTGGACCAAGCTTAGCTTCTGAGATCTGTTGAGATCATGTGAGTCAAAGCATTGCTTATCTCTCCACCCACCCCATCCAAAAGAGCAGGCCAGAATATTACAG
>NW_015215602.1:0-538 GCF_001447785.1 Gekko japonicus | reverse complement strand
TGGCAGGACTCTCCAAAGAGGAGCAAGATAGCAGCCTGTTTCCCCCTCCGCCAACAAGTAGGAGGTGTTTCCTTTTAAGCATTCGTCCAGAGGAAGAGTTTGGCGGAACTTGAGGCAGGACTCCTGATGCGTCACTTGGGCAGGGCTTAGTAAAGGGTATTACGCGGCTTATGCCTTTGGTCTCTAGAGGGCTAGGATGGCTCCTGGAATGTGGAGCATGGGAAATGTGATGTGTGTGGCGTGACAGAAGAGGGTGGGTCTCACTGGTCCGCTGCTCTTGTAAGGACAGCCCCTCCGAACCACTTGTGGCTCACAGTGTTGCATCTGTGTGCAGCGGCAACGGCCAGATTTTGTAGCCTCTGACCCTCTCCCCGGTCGGTTATTTGCATACTTTAGAGGGCAGAGTAAAGGTGAAAGACGCAAGTTTTTTTGTTTTTTTTTTTTAAAATGGCTTTGCGCAGCTCAGCGATCTCGATACACAATTTTGGCTTTCTTCCCCCCCCCCTTCCCCGCTCTCGACTTTGTATCTAAATTGCTT
>NW_015215601.1:0-584 GCF_001447785.1 Gekko japonicus | reverse complement strand
AGAAGTGTAAAAACAGAACTGAAGCAAAGCATTAACATGACACGTTAAATGATGCAGAATTCCATAGTAGGATCCTAGTGTGTGATCGCATTTCCTGATATTCCGTGACATCCAAATTTATATGGCACACACACCAGTGGGGAAAAGAGAACAGTATCGGCAACTCACAAGGTGGCGGAATCTCTGTTCAACTGAGTTTGAAAAGCCATTTGGCTACACGTATAAGATACACTTTTTTTAGATAGATAGATAGACAGACA
The DNA here is from genome assembly GCF_001447785.1 of Gekko japonicus. Taxonomy (NCBI): domain Eukaryota; kingdom Metazoa; phylum Chordata; class Lepidosauria; order Squamata; family Gekkonidae; genus Gekko; species Gekko japonicus. The sequence continues at coordinate 324 of NW_015215601.1, read as the reverse complement.
GACAGACAGACAGACAGAGAGAGAGACAGACAGACAGACAGACAGACATAAGATGAGACTGTGACAGCAGCCATGAAATTAAAAGACGCCTGCTCCTTGGGAGGAAAGCGATGGTGAACCTAAACAGCATGATAAAAAGTAGAGACTTTTTTTTTTTTAGTTTTATTGCAGGGAAAAAACAATTCAATACATAGCAATAGATGGATAAGGGTTTATAGCTGGATACATAAGCGGGAGAATTGAATGACTCTAAAAATGTATGTAATCGGTGAAGTTGTAATATTTAATTAAAAGTAAAATAAGAGACATCACCCTGCCAACAAA
>NW_015215600.1:0-536 GCF_001447785.1 Gekko japonicus | reverse complement strand
ACCAGATCATCAGCAAATGCCTGCAACTTGTAGACTTCATCTTTAATCTTCAGGCCTTTTATTGAGTCATTGGCTCTTATCAAATCTGTTAAGCTTTCTAATGTAAAGATGAATAATAAAGGTGATAACGGGCAACCTTGTCTCGTGCCTTTTTGGATAGGAACATTTTGTGTTGTTTCTCCATTCACTATCACTTTTGCAAATTGTTTTGAATAAATCGCTCGCATCATTGTGTAAAAAGTTTCTCCACAATCCCAGCTAGCTAGCTTATGTAGCATAAAGTTCCAATTAACTCTATCAAAGGCCTTTTCAGCGTCTAAGAAGATTAGCGCCAGTTGTTTCCCAGGCTGTTGTTCGTAATATTCCAACACATTCATTATCACCCTTATATTACTTTTCATTGGTCTTTGTGGGAGAAACCCCGCCTGATCTTGATGAATTATTTCTGTTAATACCTTTTTCAGTCTGGATGCGATTATTGCCACATAGATTTTATAATCGGCATTAAGCAAAGAAATGGGTCTATAATTTTTTAT
>NW_015215599.1:0-549 GCF_001447785.1 Gekko japonicus | reverse complement strand
CGGCGAAGACGGATTTGGCAACCCTAGTGGTGAAATCATACAGATTCTATTGCTAAATTCCTGTGAAGTGTACAGTATTACCCCTATCTTGAAAGCAGATTTGAGAGACAAACTGCATAGCCGGTGTAATGTATCCAGCTCAGACCCTGTGGCCTGCTTGGATTCCACGCGGTCAGGAGCAAACGTCGAGCTTCGCTCAAAGAGACAATGGACTATGCGGATCCTAGCCCGCACCAATCAGGGAGCTGTGTTCGCGGCCGAGAGCCTATGGAACTCTTGGCCACTGTAAATAACCTATTGGGAAGTGTGTGTGTGTTTTGGGTGGCAGTTTCCAGAGGAATATAAGCCGGCCTGCGAGCCGGCCAAGGTGTCTTGTTCCTGATCGAATAAAGTACGCTTTGCTGAAATCACTCTCCGTCTGCGTACTTTTCAGCCGGTGATCACAATGCTGCTGCAAGACTCATTCAAATGCTAAAGCAGATCACGTGACTTGGACCCGGAGTAATCTCAAGGTTCAAAAAGCAGAAGGCACACATGTGCACCTCCCCC
>NW_015215598.1:0-596 GCF_001447785.1 Gekko japonicus | reverse complement strand
TAGGTGGGGCTGAGAGTGCTCTGAGAGAAGTTGTCACCGACCCAAGGTCACCCAGCAGCTGCATGTGGAGGAGTGGGGAATCAAACCCGGTTCTCCCAGATTAGAGTCTGCGCTCCTGACCACTATACCAAACTGGCTCTGAGCATGGCCTGAAACGCGACACTTTCAGACTCAAACCACATCCGACCCATGAAATCGTTGCCCCCTTAACAGGAAAGGCCGCTTGGGCAGGAAGTGGCCTGGAGAAGGCTTTTCCTGGCTTCTTGACTCTCCAGTGCCCACCCTCCCAAAGCAGTTCTTCCTGTACCCTCTTCACGCTTACACAGCGAGTGATTAAAATGCAGAATTTGCTGCCAGGAGATGTAGAGATGGCTAAAGGAATAAACAGCTTTGAAAGGAGATTAGGAAGATTCATGGAGGAGAGGTCATAGAAACACAGGAACAAAGAGCTGGGAGGAACGCCAAGGGTCATCTAGTCCAGCCTCTGCACAACGCAGGAAATTCACAATGACCTCTCACCCCACTCCCCCAGTCACCCCTGCTCTACGTCCAGAGAGAGGCAAAACCCCTCCAGGATCCTGGGACCAGTGTTCCCT
>NW_015215597.1:0-546 GCF_001447785.1 Gekko japonicus | reverse complement strand
ATCCTCCAAAGCAACCATTTTCTCCAGGGTGACTGATCTTAGATTAATTGTAATAATGTTAGATCTCCAGGTGAGAGAGCTCCCTCAGCTCCCCAAATAAGTCTAGCTCGCCACCTAGTGGTGCATAACACTAAAAGAGTTAGAACTTTAACCTGCCAGACAATCTTAGGATCTCTTGGCTATACTAGACACAATGCCCTACGATAATTAATTATCATTGCACCTTATTGAGAATACCCAATAGTAGCATGACCAGATGTCCCCCTGGTGAATTGCCTTACCGCACGCTGCCTCCGTTGTGGATTGTCTAGATGGCATCCACTGAAAGAGGCATGCGTGGTGGGTTTTTTTAAAACAAAAACTTTTTGCGCATGCGCATAGGCGTCACAGCACGTCCTTGTTGAAGGAGGCACGCAGTGGGTTTTTTTTAAAAGCGCATTCCCTATAAAACAAGAAACAGTCTTTAAAAACCTCCTCCAAATCAGTCTAGAGTTTTTTTAAAGCTCTCCCTTTCCCCAATTTTATCCCGATCTTTTTAATCCATGG
>NW_015215596.1:0-546 GCF_001447785.1 Gekko japonicus | reverse complement strand
ACTCCACAGCTTAGAGGGAGCCATTGGTCCTGGCCTGTCAAAATGACATTTATGTTAGATCTGGCCCTCATGACAAATGAGTGACACCTCTGGACTAGTCAGTTGATAGCTTATTTCACCATGGTGGATCTCAGGTATTCCACAAAATCTGGAGTGCCCATGCGTAGGTGGGCAGTCTCGTGGTGGAGAGTACCGTCAAGACACAGCTGACTTATGGCGACCCTGTAGGGTTTTCAAGACAAGAGGCGTTCAGAGGTGGCTCGCCAGGGCCTGCCTCCATGTTACGACCCTGGTATTCCTTGGAGGTCTCCCATCTACACTAGTCAGGGCTGGCCCTGCTTATCTTCTGAGATCTGATGAGATCGGGCTAGCTTGGGCTGTCCAGGTCAGGGCAAAAGTGGCAGTCTCCCATGAAGAAAAGGAGCGCATAATGGATGTATCTGAGATGAATCGCAGGAGTAAAATTCCCCTTGCTCCCTAGTCCTGCAGGAGTCAGGATCCTGCATGCCCTGTTTCTGAGCAGGAACCTCCCTGCCCTGTTAACTC
>NW_015215595.1:0-535 GCF_001447785.1 Gekko japonicus | reverse complement strand
AGCCTCTTAGTAGAAGGGCCTCTCTTGTCTGAGTGAGTATGGTTCAATAGTTATGAGGGTCTGGTCCCCCCTTAGAGAAAGACCAAAAAGTTAAGATGGATGGGATGAAGCTGTCTTTCTGCATAAGCAGAGATGAGGAACTCATCGCTTTCCAGCTGTTTGCTGGCTCCCCTTCCTTACAAGACTATGACCCTGGTCACACGGAGAATTTGCTGTGTGAAAGGCATGTATGTTGGGCGGATTTTCGGGGCACGATCACACCGCAACATCTGGGAAGCATAGCATACCTGTGGCCAACCCGTGGCGTCCCGCCAAAGATACAAAGTTAAAAAGTACAAAGGAAGGTGCACTAGTATCCGGAAACCGTGCAACACAGGTGAGCATCTGATCACGGGAGCGCTAGTATCCCGTGGCATCCAGCGCCCGTCCACGTCCCATCGCCAACCGGATGTTTTTCGTAAGCGCATGTGCACAAACATGAAACTGAAAGCAGTGCTGCTCCAAATAACTGCACATGCGCGCAAATGCGAAACGC
>NW_015215594.1:0-553 GCF_001447785.1 Gekko japonicus | reverse complement strand
AGTTTTAATAGGTCTGGTTGTGGGTGGACCGTCTCCCCTTGTGTGAGGAGGTCTTCTACAGGGGGCAGGTGCCAGGGCTCCTGGACTGTCAAGCCTGCTCAGATCTTGAAACCAGGGCCGACGGGGCCAAAATGTGGCGACTAGGATTACTTCTGCCCTCAGATCTATTACTCTTTGAAGCACCCTCTGGATGATTTGTATCGGAGGAAAAGTGTACAGAAGTGTTGGTGGCCATACAAGATGCAGGGCATCTGTTCCTATGGCTAGAGGACTTTTTTGTCTGGACACGAACAGTCTTGTTTGTCGATTCTGCTCTGTGGCAAATAAGTCCACCTCTGGCGTCCCGAACCTCTGACATATTTGTCCAAACACTGCCCTGTTTAGCATCCATTCTGATTGGTCGACTCACTGCCGACTCAACCAGTCCGCCACTGTGTTCTCTCGCCCTGCTCCATGAATGGCTTTTATGGACAAGATGTGAGCTTCCGCCCACCTTATCAATTTGCTCGCTTCTTCGTGTAACTTTTTGAAGCGTGTTCCGCCTTGGTGATTG
>NW_015215593.1:0-584 GCF_001447785.1 Gekko japonicus | reverse complement strand
TCGTCGTCTTCTGGGCGTGGAACAGCGGTTGCTGGGTGTGTGGAGGGGGAGGTACTGAATTTCCTGCCTTGTGCAGGGGGTTGGACTAGATGACCCTGGAGGTCCCTTCAAACTCTATGATTCTATGAAACACTTCTTTACACAATGAGTAATTGTACAGTTTGCTGTCAGAGGATGTAGTGATGGCCAGAGGCATTTAAAAGGAGCTTTAAAAGGAGATTAGACAGATTCATGGGGGATATGTCTATCAATGGCTACTAGCTGTGGTGACTCAAGAGAACCTCCACATCCAGGAGTAGTAAACCTCTGAATCCCAATGCCAGGAAACAACCTGAGGGGAAGGCCTCGGCTTCTATGCCCTGTTGTTGGCCCTCCAGAGGAACTAATTGTCCACTGTGTGAGACAAAATGCTGGACTAGATGGACCACTGGTCTGATCCAGCGGGGCTCTTCTGATGTTTTTACGTCAGAGGTCATCTCTCCAAGATATGTCAACAACCTGAGAGAAATTATCACTGTAGAACATTTATCATCTAGGAACCACATTTTCTGTCATGCCCTTGTGAGCAGTAGTTCCGGGTTTTC
>NW_015215592.1:0-549 GCF_001447785.1 Gekko japonicus | reverse complement strand
GGCGGGCGGGAGAGGCCTCCTCTCGGCCTCAGGCGCGGGAGACTTCTCGGCCCGCACCGCCGCCGCCCTACATTAGTCCCTCTCCCCACAGGTCGGCCCTCAGCCAGCCTACTGTAGCCCCACCCCACGGACTGTGTAGGTTCCCCCCACACACACACCCCTCATCCCTCACCTTATCTCCTGGCTCTTCTTTCTGCCATCCCTCGCCTCAGCCATCGCATCCTTTCACATATACGGTACCCCTTTCCCCAACACTACTACTAAAGGTTGGTCGGCAAAATGCAATTTTAAGATTGCCAGCTGGCCGGGAGGAAAATGTCTTGGCTCTGCAGAGAGGCCTTCATTTGTAGACATGGGCAGTCGAACCTTTTTTTTTTTTTTTGCTGGCCGGGAGGGAAATCACTTGGTATTTGCGGCAGATCCAACAGACATCCAAGGAAAAGCCAGAGGGACCAGGTTGAAAGTTGGTAACCCTAATTGTAATTAGAACATTTTCATCCGTTTTTTAAAAACAGCCCAAAAGATGACAGAAACCAAAAAAAATCAAAA
>NW_015215591.1:0-558 GCF_001447785.1 Gekko japonicus | reverse complement strand
ACACTCTATCATTTGAGGAAAAACTCTATATATATCTTTCCTCAAAAGATAGAGGCCTCACCCACAACATGCCCTGTGCAATGACATCACTTCCAGGTGATGTCATCATGGTGTGTGCACTTTGCATGTGCGCTGAAGATATCCCAGAACAAGAGAAGAGCACACACACACCGCCGGCAGTCAGGTAAGACCTGGCAAACCTGCAGCAGCCAATTAACAGACCAGGCCACAAACAGGCCTCAGTAATGCTAAATCCTCCTCCAGCTCCACGGGTTGAAGGGGTCCCGCTGGTGCCCCCCCCTCCATGCCCGGTAACTGCACCCCCTTGCTGCAGGTGTGCAACTTCCTGAGAGAATAGGTCCACACCGTCACCTCTGATGAGCACCAAGTGGACTACCTGGGGTCCTAGCTGTGAGAACACATGGCAGACTGGTTTGTGGGCCTTTACAACATAGGAGGTCCTGAACTCTGAGACGTGGATGCGTTCATGAGGGCCCTCCGCTGGCAGTATGAGGACCCACTTGAGATGGAGCAGGCCAGAACCCGCCTTCAGGGGTT
>NW_015215590.1:0-558 GCF_001447785.1 Gekko japonicus | reverse complement strand
AACTGGAAGGAACAGGCTCCCTACCAGGGCCCCCTCCCCAGGGCTGGAAGCTCCATGTGGAGTTTACAGAGGAATGCTGAGCATTAATCATGATGTTTCCACTGAGGTAGGGATGCATAAACACTCCCTATCTGGTTTCCTTTAATCTTTTTTCAGGGATTTCGATTCACTGCATTTCAATCTGAGTTTTGTACATTTCTTTGCAGTGTATGGAGCTCTGCCCTTTTCCTGTAGACACTGGGCTTTGTCTGAAGCTGTGGCACCTAGAACCTGTGGATCGGCATTCATCTAGGGTGCTAGAAGTCTCTGCAATGTTGACATGGGGTATGGGAGGCAGCGATGGCCTCTTGTAGCTAGAGGTTTTTGTCTCACTTCCCCCTCTGTTTGTATCACAGTGAACAGTGCTTCTAACCCACACCTGGCAGTAATAATCAGCCTCGTCCTCCACTTTGGCCCTTGAGATGGTTAATGTGGCCATGTTGCCAAAGTTGGAGCCAGAGAATCGGTCTGAGATCTCGGAGGGTCTTCTATTGCTGTTGATCATAATGAGGACTGGGG
>NW_015215589.1:0-550 GCF_001447785.1 Gekko japonicus | reverse complement strand
AAGATTAGAGTCTGTGCTCCTAGCCACTAAAACAAACTGGCACCTAATCCTAGAAACTGGAATCCTAACCGTAGTGTTGCCGATTCTTGGGGGGCACTGAATAGGACCCACTGAAGGGGAGGGCCACCTTGGTCTTGGGCCCAGGGCTGCCAATGTCAGGGTAGGGGCCAAGGTGACCTCCCAGAATTACAACCGGTCTCCAGACTACATAAGTCACTTATTTTTTGTTGTTGTTTAGTCGCACAGTCGAGACCGACTCCCTGCGACCCCATGAGCAGATTTATTTATTTATTTATTTACATTGGACTTATATACCGCCCATGACCCCTAATGGATCTCAGAGCGGTTTACAGTATACTACTAGTATAGTAGTGGTTCACCTACCTAGGGCCACAATTTCACAAGGGGGGGGGACTACCTACCGACCCCCTGTTGGCGGCACGTTCTCTTCTTCCGGTGGGCTACGGGTGTTATTCTGAAGTCTTCTGATCACGCCAGTCACTTATTTACTAATTATTTATAACTAGGAAAAAGGCCAGTTGTGGAAATA
>NW_015215588.1:0-574 GCF_001447785.1 Gekko japonicus | reverse complement strand
ACACACACACAGCCCCTTTTCAGAAATCTTGACAGGTCTGTTAAGAGAGGTCTGAAGTATTATCCAGCTATTACAGACGGGGAAAAGAGGCCTGCCATAGGCAATCTAGTGAATTGAACTGGCTGAGCCGAGGTTTGATCTAAGAACTTTCCGGTCCAGAGCTCATGTTCTTAATAACCACTAGCAGTGTCCAGACTAGTGCTCCCTCTAAGGTGTGGCGTTTTGTGAGCAATAATTCTACTCTGTGAGCTACTGGCATTAAAGTTGTGAGCAAGCAATTTGGCTACTGCATGAATTAGCTTGTTCTGGGGCCATCCTTCCTGGGCGAAGACAAAAATGTGTGAGCTGGAGGCTAAAAAATGTCAGCTAGCTCACGCTAACTCAGCTTAGAGGGAGTACTGGTCCAGATAGGGCTGCGGTATACATGCAGAGCTTAGGGTGCGAACAGAATCAAACTGTCGCTGCAAACCTTCTGCGTGTGCTCTTGGAAACGGATTTCATTGAAACCAGTGGCATCTAGGGTTCCAAATAAGCGTGTTCAGGACGGAGTTCTGAATCGTCTGGCTTCAATTAC
>NW_015215587.1:0-554 GCF_001447785.1 Gekko japonicus | reverse complement strand
TTGCAGCTGTGCCTTGGTAGGTAAGTTTCCTAACTAGCATATGTACGGTGGCCACTTTTGCATGTTATTGCTAGGATGGTGAGGGAACACGTGTCAAAAAAGGGAATGCATTTATATGCTTCTACAATATTTTCCCATGTTTGAACTGTTTGAAGGTCCCAGAGTATTGTATTCTTTCCGATGAATGGCAAGCCTGTATTTGGTGGTGGAAAGTACTATCAAGTTGCAGCCAACTTATGGTGACCCCAGGGCCGTAGCTAACTCCTTCCTTGTGGGGGGGCCCTGGAGAAAGTGGTGGGGCCGGCGTGGCGGCAAATCTCTTCTCCCCCCTACCCGGCCCGGCCCTGCTTCGGCTCCTCCTGCGCCCGGCTGGCGTGCCGCTCGATGTCCCGGGTCTAAGCTCGCCTCGGCAGAAGAGGGGCTTTTATAGACCTGCCGGGCGAGCCCGCGCACAAAAGCAGGAGCCCTCCGAGCATGGAAGATGACGTGGAGCCAGGCTTCGCCTTTGGGGCGGCGCGTTTGGATGGCCCCTCTTACCCGGGTGGGACCCCCCT
>NW_015215586.1:0-565 GCF_001447785.1 Gekko japonicus | reverse complement strand
TACTCTGTCACTGAGCCATGGCCTCTCCCAACACATGAAACCACTGAGGTCTTGATCATCTCTGCTAGCTTGGTGTAGTAGTTAAGAGCATCAACTCTAATCTGGGAAAGCCAGCTGAGTGACCTTGGGTCAGTCACAGTTCTCTCAGAGCCGTTCTCTCAAGAGCAGTTCTCTCAGAGGTCTCTCAGCCCCACCTACCCAGGGAGTCTGTTGTGGGGAGAGGAAGGGAAGGTGAGCATAAGCCACTCTGAGACTCCAAGTGAAGGACCACAGTCAGAGATTGGGAGGCAGAAAAGTTCCATTCTGCCGTTGCAAAATTTAGTCTGAATCCAACCCAGTGTTTCCACTTTTTTGTTGGCCTTGATCTTGTGGCTTTAACAGTTTCTTGCCATGCAAAAAAATTCAGCAGACAATGCTTTGTCATATCAGGCAATCCTAAAAAGTCTAACCCTTCTAAGCCCATTGACTTCGATGGATTTAAAATTGAGTCATTCTGTATAGGACTGCCCTGTTAATCTCACCAGGAAAAGCTTCCCATGATTGATTTCTGGATTTTTTTTAAAAA
>NW_015215585.1:0-546 GCF_001447785.1 Gekko japonicus | reverse complement strand
CTGCCCTGTGTGGGCTGGATTTGGCCCACTGGCGGTATCTTTGACAGCCCTGAGCTAATGGATAAGCAGGGCCAATGAGAGGAAACTGCCTAAGTTCAGAGAAAAAAGAACTAACAAAGAAAGAAAATTAGCTTTCAAATGTTGCTTATATAGAATTCAGAAATCCCTTCCAAAGTCACAGCATTAGCAATGTGATTGGGGATACACTGTGGAAAGTCAGACCTGGCATCAAAATGTTCTTCTGCAAGATTTTTGATGGTGAAGATTGGAAAACTTTGATGTCAGTTTCATTTCTGCTGACCTTCTCCTGAATCTGAACTCTGCTTGAACTCTCTAAACCAGATAGCCAGACTCTAGGCAAACTAATGGAACCAAATGTAAATTAAGGCATTTTCAAGATTGCTCTGATGTTCCATTTCTATTCCCCAATGTTACTGGGGTTTTTTTCTTGTGTCTAGGCAACTTCTTTAACATCCTGGTGCCATCTTGGTTTTTCTTCATCCCCCCCCCCCATTTGTTTCTAAACTATTTTTTCCCATACTCCCA
>NW_015215584.1:0-541 GCF_001447785.1 Gekko japonicus | reverse complement strand
AACAACTAAAATTATTACAAAGGCTCATACAGTAACAAAAAAATAAGCTACCTACTTGTGAATTAGAATTTTTGGAAGCATGGTATGAGGGCAAAATTAGCCCCACATTTCTCAAGACTTAGAACGGTAAAAACAAACATAACTGATATTTTCCTAATACTATTTATTTAATTTATACCCTGCCCTCCCCGCCAAAGCAGGCTCAGGGCAGCTTACATAAAAGATAAAAACACATAAGTAACAATGGTAAGAATCATAAAACTTTCTAAAACAGTTCATTATCATAAAGCGGTATTAAGAGAAAAACCCAAAAAAAGAAAGAGGAACACCCAAACACTTTCTCTCATAGTTACATACCCTTTAGTTGAAAGAGGGAATCACCAGTAGAGTTTCAGAACATGGTAATAGCCTACAGAGATTCACAGGTGACTAGATTCTCCTAAAGACCCAAAGTGAATTAATAGTTAGAAGGCAACCACACATGAGGTGTGATAATTATTTAGAGGTGTAGCAACTGTCAATTTAAATGTCAATTTCAAGC
>NW_015215583.1:0-563 GCF_001447785.1 Gekko japonicus | reverse complement strand
GGTGCCCCTGGACTCCATTAAAAATACAGTTAACGTTATAAAATAATTCAATGCTAAACACATAAACAACACTAGAAGGAGGGCCAGTAAATGTTATTGGGGGTATGCCGGTCAAAACAAAACAATTTTGCTTGCTGGCAAAAGCCACACTGATGTGAGCCTGTGGCCCCTTCTGCATTCCCCTTTTAATCCAGGTTCACCACGGTGTCCTCCAAGCAATTCTGCACTAAAACTAAATTCAACCTTCTTTTTAATCCATGTCCCCCCCCATTCTGCACTAAAATCGAGTTCAACCATCTTTTTATTCTGTTTTTTCCCCATCCATCCTGCATTACATCACCTCCCTTCAGTGGTCAGCCAGGTTTCAGCCCGCTGTTGCCCTGGGTTATTTGGATGCTGTTTTGCTGTGGACTTAAATTGCCTCGACTCGAACACTGAGAAAATCTGGAGTGGCAAACCAGTATGAAACAGATGTAGACCATCCTATTTTACCAATTAGAGGATTAACAAGGGGTGGACCCACGATACTCTGGAGGGGGGGAGGAAGCAGCAGGAGTAGGTGA
>NW_015215582.1:0-554 GCF_001447785.1 Gekko japonicus | reverse complement strand
TGGAGAAGAATATTGATTTAATATATAGGAAAAACACAGCATATGCAAAAAAGAACAAGACGCCGAGAGAGGTACATATAAAATTCAATAAAAAAGACCTGAGAGATAAAACCCTCGGTGTAGCTAACCAGACACCAGTAGTAGTGGATAATAATGAGGTCAAATTCCTAAAAGAAATGCCTTGGAGAGTAAGGGGAAAAAGATATGCCTACTCTAAGCTGACAAAGTTACTAAGAAATAACAATATCATGTATAGATGGTTGTTGCCAGAAGGTCTGCTGTTTTCATACCAGGGGAGAAGACATAATATCAACTCAATCTTTAAAATGGAGAATTTCTTAGAAAGATTTGGAAAGGATTTAGGGGGACAAAACGAAGAATCATCAGAGTCGTCGGAGGAAGATGCAGGGGAAGGACCAAGTATTCAAACTACAGAGATATCAGAAAAACAGGAACCAAAAGAGAAAGGAGAAAACCGGAAAAAAACTATATCCAACATATTAACAAGATTCCAATATAGGAGGGAAGAGGAGAGCAGCAACGAAAGAGAAGAT